>NW_023270453.1:13521413-13530853 GCF_011800145.1 Mirounga leonina
GAAGAAGAAAAGAAGGAGAAGGATGAGAAGGAGAAGAAAGAGGAGGAGGAGGAGGGGGAGAAGAAGAAGAAGAAGAGGGGGAGGAGGAGGAAGGAAAGAGGTGGGGGAGGTAGAGAGGGGGAAGGAGAGGGAGGAGGAGGGAAAGGAGGAGAAAGAAGAAGGCAAGTATATATTTTTACTACCTTCTGTCCACTATTAGTTTTAAAACACCTTTACCCACCCGTATGAAATTACTCCAGAAAGGCCAAGTGATTATTTTATTTATCTCTAGAACCAAAAGATATGATAAGATTTCAAACAATAGATTCATTTTTAAAAAACTACATTATAACAAATGTTTAATAATGCTTTTTTGTATCAGTTACCAAAAAGTGATGGATCACTCTTGTTATGTGGGGGCACTTGCTCAGAATTATTTATTTTCATTCTATGGGTTTGGTATTTAGAGTTATTGTACTATATTTTTAAAATAATATAGAGGCCAAAGATAAGGAAAATTTAATTAACCATAAAGGCCAAAATCACTTAGAAATAAAAAAAAAAAAAAAACAGATGCTAAAGTAAAGTTTTCTTTGGTTTAAAGGACTGGCTTTATACCAAAAGCCTTCTTTTAATATTTTATTTTGGGGATAAACTTTGAAGTTTTTCTTAGACACCTAAATATTGGAAAATCCTATCAATATACTGCCCCCACATTTATATAAAATAATTAACTGAAGCAATGTCTTCTAAATGGAAATATTTCCTGTAACAGCTAGTAAAACCAAAAAGAAAGAAATATAAAAATTTGATAGTCAAGTACAAGCATTTTTTATGGCTTCAGGACACTCCATTACAATAAAATAGTTTCCAAAATAAGTTTTATCTCCAACAAGTCCTCTTCTAAATGTGAACTTTTGTTTCAGCATCACAATATCTTTAACATTCCCATGTATTATCCTTCTTAAACAGCTGTCCTCTATTCTAACTGTACAGTCATAATTGAATTTAAATATCCTACCACTCCCCTCCATAAATGCTCAACTTTTGATCATCTAGAAATACAGAAATACAATGCAGGCCACAGAGGTAATTTCAAATTTCTAGTAGCCACTTAGAGCACAACTCAATTTGGAAGCTGAATTTTCACTAGAAACCTTTGATGTCATAAAATTTATAGTTGCAACAGTTGAATCATCCAGGTTATTCCACACATGGTTTAAAAAGGCCCAATACCTAAATTCAGCAAGTTTTAAATGTAAATTTAAATTTATAAAACTTAAATAAAAATTTAAAATTCTATTTCTCCCACTAGCCACATGTAGGGAGTGATATCTAGGACTATAACATACATACTACTCACATTTTACCATGCATTATGTGTGGAGGTGTGGGGGCAATAGACACATGTGCTATTAAACTTGAGCATAGACAACACAAATATACACATGTGACATGTATGTATAATAAGTAGTGATAACAATTGTTCAGGTTTAATTTTAGGGGCTACATGCAACAGATTGCCCATGGAAGCCACCAGCAACCCCTGACTCTACTACCTATGTGCCTCTTCTTCCCACCAAGAACCTAGCCTGTATCCCGTCTTTTGAATCTGGGCCAACCCTGGGGTTGCTCCCATCATCAGAATGCAGAAGAAGATTCTGTATGACTTTTTTAGCCTCATCTTTCCAAGCAGCTTTCATTTTTGTTTTCTTGGAAACCAGCCACCAGGTAAAGAATCTCACATTTGACTACTCAGTGATGAAAGACCACAGAGGGAAAGAAGCCACATGAAGAACCAAGGCAAACCTACCAACAGCCAGCACCCTATGAGTAAGGCTCTTCCAGGTGATGAAGGGAAGGAGGAGAGCTAGACATCGCAGCCAGACTGCAGATGACCAAGCCATCTTAACTGATGCCTCGAGCACTGTGGGGCAGTTAGGCCATCCAGACTGGGCCTTTTTCAAAAGCTCACCTCACAAAATCATGATCAAGTTAAATAGTTATTATTTTAAGCCTGTTGTTTTGCAGTGTTTGTATACAACAAGAAACAACTGATGCAGACATTGGTACATACAGACAACGTGCTCCTGTAACAAAGCCCAAAACGTGTATTTGTCATTAAGAGTGGGGAGCAGAAAGAGCCTGGAAAAAGCCAGCAACAAGACTGTTCAGCAGAACCTGGAAAGGTAGTAAGGAAACTGCTTTGGATGCTGGAAAAACCAGAAGCCAGTTCAGTAGGGGTAGAAAAATTAATGAAAGTGCCACCCATAGTAACTCATAAGATGAAACAAGCACCTCAAAATGTGTAGATTTGGCTGAGGAGATTCCAGGAAGAAATGTTGATGGTGCCAGTTGTCTTCTTTTAACTACGTATAAGGTATCGCAAGAGAAAAATAAGCTAAAAAAAGAAACTGTTTAGTTTTTTAATCAAAATTTGATGGAAATGGTGAGGTCTCTCCAGTTAGCAAAATATCCTCAAAGTAAAAAGTGGCTTTAAGGAAACAAACAAATACAAGGCTTCCAGTAGAACTTGGTCAAGACGAATTCAAGGATGCAGCTGGAAGTTCTTTGATAAAGACCTCAAACTGACAGAAGTCAGCCCCTCGAAGATTCTCTCATCTGGACAAATGGGCATCTAAGAATGTTAACAGTCTTATCCCACTCACAGGCCAAAGTAGAGAAGGGCCTGTCTTGAAGAGGTTTGTGACTATGGCTTTTCTCTATTGTATTTGACTATAATCTGATACATAGGAAACCCACAATACTTTAGAGGAGATTCTAGCTAATAAACTGGGTAATTCCAAGGTTCAATAAAAGAAGAATAGCAAAGAATCAAAATTTGTTGTGTGAATATTTTAAAGTACCAAGTCATCATAGAAGTTAAAATCACATGGTCAAATGCAGAAGCATAGTACAAGGATGTTTTTCCTTATGTTTAAGTTGAATATGAGCAATTGATGCATGTTTAACAGCGCTGTGCACATATTTATATGCATGTATATGCATATCCATATCTGTATCTAAATCTATGCTTATATCTATCTGAATTGGTCTTTTTTTAATCATTAAACAGCCAGCAGTTTGATGATAAAGTTAAAATGAAGATTTAATTTATCCAAAGCAACTGTTTTAGTAATCCTTATTCACAAGTTAACTTCATTGTCCTGTTTTCCTGACTGCCATAACTTGCTCTGTAAGACACAAATCGTCATTTAGAAATGTACATATTTATACCAAGTAAACAGAAAGGAAAAAGTTGATATAAAGGTCAGCCATTATGAGCTCTACCTGTTGAGCCATTTGTGGTTATTATACTCGACAGTGTCAAAACAGAGCTGGAATGTTAACGCCTATGTCATGATCCCTTATCTGTCAGCCATTTGACTTGGGCATACTGATTTTAAATTATATCTTTGGCTTTACTAAAAAATAAATAAGCCAGAAATGCCAAGGACTGTGTCTAATAAAGAATGGCATTTTTATTCATTAGACAATTTCCTTCATGTAATCTATCACTGCCACTACAAAACAGCATTTTAAATTTCTGAGGTACAGACATGCCTTCTTTGCTTTCACTTGCTGATATACTTGCACCCATGTTCAATGGCATTATAAGGTGGTTCCTTTCCATTCTTGTTATCCATAAATAACCATATTATGTGGAAGCATTGTATTCTCTTTTGGATTCAGTAACTGGAGGTCCAATTTTTTGTCCCATCTTCAGGCATCTTCCCCAAACTATCAGTTCTGTGAAGTCTCCATAAATGTATGGAAGTTTGTGTATCAGAGAGGGGGGTAGTGTTCGTATGCACATGTGTGTAGAAGGGAAAAGGTGGTTGGGGAAATGAAGACGAAATCTTTTCTATTTTAATGGCCATTACGCTTGACTCATTATTTTTAAGCTATTCCACACCATATTGGAGCCACATCAGCCCCAATTTTAGAAGTTCTTCTTCACCACTCACCTCCTTAGGGCACATTAAAGTGCCAAGATTTGTTACATTCCTTTCTGTGCGAGGCCACTCTTGTTCCCTTATTAGAATCTGTTGCTTGTCAGAAGCCTTTAGTAACCTAATTGGAACACCCTCTCATTCTAAATCAACTAAAAATTCTCAGCTTATATTTCAATTCCATTTCCAGGCAAGCCTCCACTAGCCCCTGGTTTCCTCCTCTTCTAGGAACACATGATTGTTTTCTTTCCGAAGCATGTGGCTGACATTATAGCATGCCCCTCGGGGGAGGATAATTTGCTCATTGTGGATTAGTTGCCTTCAGCAGGTAAGTCTCACCTGGGTCACATCCTTTAAGGGTACATCCGTGGACAGAACTGCCTGAAAACTTTCACTGGAATGTACAAAACTCTGCCCTGGCTTGTCTTGCTTGATGACACACTTTCTTTCCTGGGCGAATTTTCTCTCAAAAAGCTAATGCCATCATAATTGGATCAGTAAACTTTTTCATTTTATTCCATGCTTTTTTTGGTTTTCTGTGCTGCCCATCAGACAAGCTATACCTAGAGGAATGTGAACTGAGATTCTGAAAATTTCTGACTCCACGATTACATAAAACCTCTAAAAGAAGGTTAGCCTAATCTGCCCAGCCTCATTGCTACATGAGTAGAATAAACTGGATAATTAGTAAATATATGTGTATGGTGGTGTAGGAGGAGTATTCTCAATGCCACATAGAGAGTATGCCCCTAAAATAAGAAATCTGGGCTATCTGGCCAACAAAACAAAATATTTTGTATCCCATAATCTGCTCAGTTTAATATTAATGCAGAGGCTAACTTTTATTGTAAAGGATTGTGTTGGGTTCTAGCACATTTCAGCCTTGAAAAATAATCTGTCTCAGGGTGCCTGGGTAGCTCAGTTGGTTAAGCATCTGACTCTTGATCTTAGCTGAGGTCTTGATCTAAGGGTCATGAGTTCGAGCCCTGTGTTGGGTTCCATGCCGGGCATGGAGCCTATTTTTAAAAAGAAAAGAAAAGAAAAGAAAAGAAAAGAAAAGAAAAGAAAAAGAATCTCTCTCAACCATAATATCACCAGGAAATAAGTGTTACTCTAAGTGACCCTCCTCACACTCATTAATAATTTTAAACCTGAAGTCCATGGCATATGGAAGTATAATATATTCTACTTATGGCTTCAGGAGATCCCCAGATTGTATGAGTTACATATGTGTGTATTTTTTGGGGAAAAGCAGTCATAACTTTTATGACATTCTCAAAGGAGACTGAAAACTAAAATAGTAGTAACTAGTGCTCTAGGTTGACTGATATTTTAGAAGATACTGAAAATATAGTTGCAACAGTAGTTTCATTAATTAAAAATGATACCAGTTTTTCTTTTTTTATTATCTCTCATGATTGTCTTTGGCTTTTCCTTTATGTTAATTTCCCATATGCATCCATCATCCCATTATTGATGATCATATAGAATGAATATGAATCCCATTGTTCAATGAAGCTGATGTGCTATGTTTTTAAAGCTCACTAAATGTGATGGTCACTATCTGCTGGATGGAATCATATGAAAAGGAATATGGAAGTGAAAAATAGTGTACAACTACAGACTTTTTGCTGCTTGAATTGGGAGTAATTTGTAAATGATAGGGGAATACACATAGTTTCTGGTAGGAAAGTGTTTTTGCAATAAATTAGAACTAAGAAGTATGAGAGGAAGCAAACCTTTAAAACTCACAGGCCAATAAATTAGAAGTTATTCAGTATGTTTGCCTAAATTAGTCAAATTAACTAAACTAATTTCTAAAATTCACTAATACTTTTCATAAAAGTTTTATTTCATAATATATTTATAACTCCTAACATCAAAATATGTCTTTCCAGTGCAAGGTGTATCATTACGTTTATTAGGTAGTTATGAAAATCCCATTATAAATCATGCAACCAAGCCATTTATTTTTCAAACTAGGAGGCAAACTTATTGCAACTGTAATTTTATGATTGCTGTTTCCTTAGAGGAACATTCACAATTCCTTAAAGAACAATAACCAGAAAAATATTTTTTCCAAGACTTAGCATCCAAGATGTCCTCCAATGATCTCTGTCTTCTTGAATACAAACAGTTGCAGGAGGAAATCAAAGAGTGGGAGGAACTGAATGGGCTGTTGCTGACTTTGAAGACAGAAGAAGAGGAACATGAGCCAAAGAATTTGGGCAGCCATAGAATCTGGGGATGGGTTACCTGACAGTGAACAAGGAATAGGGAAAAGTCCTGTAAGTTCAAGAAACTGAATTTTCCAACAACTTGGCTAAGCAAGGAATTTTCCAACAACTTGGATAATCAAGAGTCAGTTGCTTAAACAACTGAGCCACCCAGGCACCCTGAGAGACTACAGTCTTCAAAAAGGGACACATTTTTTCCTGCTGACACCTTGCTCTTAGACTTCTGACCTACAGAACTGTAAGATAAATTTGTGTTGTCTTAGACCACTGAGTCTGTGGTAACTTACTATAGCAGTGATAAGAAATGAATACACGTGTATTTTGCATGTGGGAGGGATGGGAATTATTCAGTACTGTAGGGTAGACTGTGGCAACATATGGTCTCCAGTGATCGCTGCCTCCTGGTATTCACACCCTGTATAAGCCCCTTTCAGAGTGCACCAGAAATAATCTGTGTGACCAACAAATTATGGCAGCAGTGACGGTATATTACTATGCTGTTGATTTATTGCTTCTCAACTCCAAACTCACCTTTTTTGCCTGCTTGATGAAAATGTATTCTGCTCTTTAAATATACTTCCTTTGCCACCTGGCACTATGTTAAGCTTTGCCAATAGAGGGCCCTGTAGAGACTTTACAGGAGGAAAAGGTTTTCTCCCCCTGGTTCCACCGGGCTCACTTGGCAGGCTCCTGAAGCTGTGGTTCTCTAGCTCCCATCTCCTACAATAAGGCCAGCTTCTCTAGCACCAAGCTTCTCAAGAGCAGGTGACTTCTGAGTGTCTCTAGTGAGACATGCCCGGAAAGAAATTTACCCAGAAATGTTGGGGGTAGATTTCCACCATGTTCCAGAAAACAGATTTCTAGTAAGTTCCACAAGAGCAAGACCCTGCAGACTTCTCTGACACTCAATGAGTGGTGGTCACACCTTCTACAGCAAGGGGTGTATCTTAGTCCTGAGAAAGGGTCTCTTCCTTGAGTGTTTTCTTGGTCCTAGAGGTAGTGGTTGTTCCTTATTTTGTCTATTCCTACATTCTTTTGAGTGTTTTGGTTTTTTTTTCTTAGCTAATCCTTCATTATCCTAGTTCTGTATTATGATGAATGGATTCTTTATATTAAACTTTCCTTATTCAAGTTGCTGTGTATTTCCTCTTTCCTGGTTGGACCCTGGCCCAATCACTTCCGGATTTGGTTATAAAAGTCACTGTAGCTTCTGTCTTATCATACATTCTCTGATTGTATGCTTTGGGGAAAGCTGACTATCATGACCTGAGCAGCCCATGTAGTAAAGAGCTGAAGCATCTGGCCACCAGCCACATGAGGGAGCTTCAACATGGATGCTCCAGCCCAGCCAAGCCTTCAGATGAGACTTCAGCCCTGGCTGACATCATAGCTGCAACTACTTGAGAAACCCTGATGGAGAGCCACCCAGCTAAGCTCCTTGCAGATTCCTGGCTTCAGAAACTATGTGAGATAATAAAAGTTTGTGGTTTTAAGCCACTAATTTGGGGGACAATATGTTATGTAGCAATAGACAACTAATACACTTGTCTTAAAGTTTATTTTAAAAATAAATTATTTTTATACAAAGTCTTTACAATGAAACGTTTTTGTAATCAAGAATTTTGATCAGTCAATAGACAGTACTTATTCCATCACACACTAGAACTGACTCAGAAAGCTTATGTAACATAGGGTGGGGATCACTGGTTCTGTCAGATAGCTGCCAAAATATGACCAGGGGAAGCTATTTTACCCCACTCAGCTTCAGTCTCCCAAAATATGACTAATGCCATCTACTTCTTCAAACAGCCATTGGTGTGAGTTAAATGGGTGAATCAATGCAAAGGACTTAATAAGGTGCTTGGCAAAGGGTAGAAACTATTAGAATTAATAAAACTTGAATCCACGTAGAAACTTAGAACAATTCATAGCAGTTTGTTTAAAAATAATTTAATCAGAAGCACACATTTTTATGAACTCGTCTTCCAAGCATGCTATGCCAGAGCCCCATCACCATGTCGTATTAACTGCTCATTTATTTCTTTATCATTCTCACTAGACTATAAGCTTCAGAAAGGCAGATATTATGTTCCTCTTATTCATAATTGTAGCCTCAACAGCTAGAATAATATCTGACATATAATAGTCAAATTGTAGTATCTGTTAAATAAATGAGGACTCTATGTCATACAATAATATTCCTGCAGAAATTTTAGTTACAACTGTCTCTGGTAGTGTTGAACTGCATTTAAAATACCCTAACTTTTTAAATAGTATTAATATTAAATACTTGTAATACCATCAGATTATTCAATTAATAACAAATGCTGCTCCAAGTAAACTTTATAATCTTTATGGAAATAAAATGTAAGAACACTGCATGCTTTACCAAAATTTCAGATCTCTTCCCACAATAATTGATAGTTTAAGAGACTTCCTTGGTACACTGCTTATATTTTATAATTCCTCAGCCTTTAATAACAAGAGTGGACCTTTTTTTTTAACCAATAATTTTCATTGTAACAATTACCAATATTCTAGGACAATACTCTTTTTTGGTCGATAATTTCTCTCCTCACTGCTGGTTGTACAACAGGTAGCTAATGATGTCACCTATTTCATCTTATAGAAGTTAGTACATTCAAAGTCAAGGACAATGTGTTCCATATTTACAATAAAATTATGGTTTCCTCATTAAAAGTCAAATCCTTCATTTCAAAAACTTGCATTATTCTTAAAATAGAATGCCAGATGGCTAAATTTAGGTGCTGAAGAAAGTCTAATTCAGGAATATTTTCTGGCACCAGTCCCGAAATATTTTCATTTGATTATGGGTTGAACATATTTTCATTCATTTTAAACTCTTGCCTCTCTGTATGTTGTTCTGAGATAGGTGAACTCATGTTGGTAGACAAATTGACCTCAAAAAAAAAAAAAAGCCACTCTGCTTAAATGATCTATTTTTGTTGACATATTGGAAAGATGGCTTTATGTTGGGTGACACATCTTCAGGGAGCAGAGTCACATATGGCCATAGTAAAATGTACAGAGGTTGTGCTCAGCTTCACAATGAACAGCGATCACTGATCAATTACAACAGGTGAGCTACCATCCACAGGGACTGTAACATCTAGAAAACACAAATCACACAGAACTCAGCTGTGCCTTGATATGTGTCACTGTTCTTTACTTTTTTGTTTTGTTTTTGCCATATTTATCTTTATTTTCTTTCTTTCTTTCTTTCTTTCTTTCTTTCTTTCTTTCTTTCTTT
>NW_023270453.1:13530863-13583565 GCF_011800145.1 Mirounga leonina
TTTCTTTCTTTCTTTCTTTCTTTCTTTCTTTCTTTCTTTCTTTCTTTCTTTCTTTCTTTTTATCTTTCTGGTGCATTTCTTCCTAGTTTTAGGTTGAAAATAATTGTTAAAAGAAGTTTATCTTTTCACTAGTTGTGGCCATAAATCTATGAGTTAGTTCACATAATGCTTAGGTTTTTCTATTTTTAATTTTTATTTTTTTAAAGATTTTTATTTATTTGAGATAGAGAGAGAGTGAGAGAGAGAGAGAGCACAAGTAGGGGGAAGAGGCAGAGGGAGAGGGAGAAGCAGGCTTCCCGTTGAGCAGGGAGCCTGACAATGTGGGGCTGGATCCCAGGACCCTGGGATCATGACATGAGCTGAAGGCAGACAGAACCACTGAGCCACCCAGGTTGCCCCTAGACTTTTTAAAAAACTAATTTCTTCCCATTTTTGTATGAATTTGGGCTTCTTTAGCCATTCTGCTGGCTGATGCTCTTTCCATTAAGTTCATCCACTATGGCATTTCTCACACTACATCTTAGCTATTGCAGTAAGCCAGAAAGTGTCAAGTATGTGTGTTTGAGATTCAGCTCCATCTGAACTACAGTTTGCACATCTGTTCAACTGTGTAATACCAGCAACTGGCCCACCTTATTTCATGTTATTTCACCCAGTTGCACTAAGAATTATATGAGATCCCACACATGAAAATGTTCCATAAGCTGCAATGTGGTATAATTATGCTCAGCTAATCTAATGTTTGCCTTCTTTCCTAGAATTGCATTTTTGTGCACAAAGATTCTCTCCCCAGCGTGTTGCAATTGATACCTCTTTAAAAACCCACTCAGACTCAACTTTCTCCCAGAAATCTTGAAGACCCTCCCTGGGCCTTCGAGCTCGGACTTTCTGACTCCGAACTTCTGAAACTTACCAAAGTGTATTCATCTATTTCAAATTCATCATTAGGTCCCACGTTGTACCATGACATTTACCCACTGGCATAAGTTGATCACCCCACACCCCCATCAACCACATAGTAGACTCCACATGCTTACCGCCTTGCCTTCCTGATCACCACACCTCTAATACAAACCCCACAGCTCTCTTGCACTCACCTATACAAGATGCATAACATGCTAAATATTTTTTAAAATTTTTTGTTATGTAAATCCCCATACATTACATCATTAGTTTTAGATGTAGTGTTCCATGATTCATTGTTTGTGCACAACACCCAGTGCTCCATGCAGAACGTGCCCTCTTTAATACCCATCACCAGGCTAACCCATCCTCCCACCCCCCTCCCCTCTACAACCCTCAGTTTGTTTTTCAGAGTCCATCGTCTCTCATGGTTTGTCAACTCCTCTGATATCCCCCCTTCATTCTTCTCCTCCAGCTATCTTCTTTTTTTTTTCTTAACATATATTGCATTATTTGTTTCATAGGTAGAGATCTGAGATTCAACAGTCTTGCACAATTCACAGCGCTTACCAGAGCACATACCCTCCACAGTGTCTATCACCCAGTCAGTGCATCTCTCCCACCCCACCCCCCACTCCAGCAACCCTCAGTTTGTGTCCTGAGATTAAGATTTTCTCATATCAGTGAGGTCATATGATACATGTCTTTCTCTGATTGACTTATTTCGTTCAGCATAATACCCTCCAGTTCCATCCACGTCATTGCAAATGGCAAGATCTCATTCCTTTTGATGGCTGCATAATATTCCATTGTATATATATACCACCTCTTCTCTTTTTTAAATTTTTTTTTATTCACTTGACAGCGAGATATAGCGAGAGAGGAAACACAAGCAGGGGGAGTGGGAGAGGGAGAAGCAGGCCTTCCATGGAGCAGGGACCCTGGGATCATGACCTGAGCTGAAGGCAGACACTTAACGACTGAGCCACCCAGGCGCCCCTATACCACCTCTTCTTTATCCATTCATCTGTTGATGGACATCTTGGCTCTTTCCACAGTTTGACTATTGTGGACATTGCTGCTATAAACATTGGGGTGCACATACCGCTTTGGATCCCTACATTTGTATCTTTGGGGTAAATATCCAGTAGTGCAATTGCTGGATCATATGGTAGCTCTATTTTCAACTTTTTGAGGAACCTCCATACTGTTTTCCAGAGTGGTTGTACCAGCTTGCATTCCCACCTACAGTGTAGGAGGGTTCCCCTTTCTCCGCATCGTCGCCAACATCTGTCGTTTCCTGACTTCTTAATTTTAGCCATTCTGACTGGTGTGAGGTGGTATCTCATTGAGGTTTTGATTTGGATTTCCCTGATGCCGAGCGATGTTGAGCACTCTTTCATGTGTCTGTTGGCCATTTGGATGTCTTCTTTGGAAAAATGTCTGTTCATGTCTTCTGCCCATTTCTTGATTGGATTCTTTGTTCTTTGGGTGTTGAGTTTGATGAGTTCTTTATAGATTTTGGATACTACTAGCCCTTTATCTGATATGTCATTTGCAAATATCTTCTCCCATTCTGTCAGTTGTCTTTTGGTTTTGTTGACTGTTTCTTTTGCTTTGCAAAAGCTTTTTATCTTGATGAAGTCCCAATAGTTCATTTTTGCCCTTGCTTCCCTTGCCTTTGGCGATGTTTCTAGGAAGAAGTTGCTTCGGCTGAGGTCAAAGAGGTTGCTGCCTATGTTCTCCTTTAGGATTTTGATGGACTCCTGTCTCCCATTGAGGTCTTTCAACCATTTGGAGTCTATTTTTGTGTGTGGTGTAAGGAAATGGTCCAGTTTCATTCTTCTGCATGTGGCTATCCAGTTTTCCCAACACCATTTGTTGAAGAGACTGTCTTTTTTCTGTTGGACATTCTTTCTTGCTTTGTCAAAGATGAGTTGACCATAGAGTTGAGGGTCCATTTCTGTGCTCTCTATTCTGTTCCATTGATCTATGTGTCTGTTTTTGTGCCAGTACCATGCCGTCTTGATGATGACAGCTTTGTAATAGAGCTGGAAGTCCAGAATTGTGTTGCCGCCGGCTTTGCTTTTCTTTTTCAATATTCCTCTGGCTATGCGGGGTCTTTTCTGGTTCCATACAAATTTTAGGATTATTTGTTCCATTTCTTTGAAAAAAGTGGATGGTATTTTGATGGGGATTGCATTGAATGTGTATATTGCTCTAGGTAGCATTGACACCTTCACAATATTTTTTCTTCCAATCCATGATCATGGAACGTTTTTCCATTTCTTTGTGTCTTCCTCAATTTCTTTCATGAGTTTTTATACTTTTCTGAGTACAGATCCTTTGCCTCTTTGGTTAGATTTATTCCTAGGTATCTTATGGTTTTGGGTGCAATTGTGAATGGGATTGACTCCTTAATTTCTCTTTGTTCTGTCTTGTTGTTGGTGTATAGGAATGCCACTGACTTCTGTGCATTGATTTTATATCCTGCCACTTTACTGAATTCCTGTATGACTTCTAGCAGTTTTGGGGTGGAGTCTTTGGGGTTTTCCACAACAAGTATCATATCATCTGCAAACAGTGAGAGTTTGACTTCTTCTTTGCCAATTTGGATGCCTTTGATTTCTTTTTGTTGTCTGATTGCTGTGGCTAGGAATTCTAATACCATGTTGAATAGCAGTGGTGATAGTGGACATCCCTGCCACGTTCCTGACCTTAGGGGGAAAGCTCTCAGTTTTTCCCCATTGAGAATGATATTCGCTGTAGGTTTTTCATAGATGGCTTTTATGATATTGAGGTATGTACCCTCGATCCCTATACTCTGAAGAGTTTTGATCAAGAAAGGATGCTGTACTTTGTCAAATGCTTTTTCTGCATCTATTGAGAGGATCATATGATTCTTGTTCTTTCTTTTGTTAATGTATTGTATCACGTTGATTGATTTGCAGATGTTGAACCAACCTTGCAGCCCAGGGATAAATCCCACTTGGTCGTGGTGAATAATCCTTTTAATGTACTGTTGGATCCTATTGGCTAGTATTTTAGTGAGTATTTTTGCATCCATGTTCATCAAGGACATTGGTCTGTAATTCTCCTTTTTGATGGGGTCTTTGTCTGGTTTTGGGATCAAGGTAAAGGTGGCCTCATAAAACGAGTTTGGAAGTTTTCCTTCCATTTCTATTTTTTGGAACAGTTTCAGAAGAATAGGTGTTAATTCTTCTTGAAATGTTTGGTAGAATTCCCCTGGGAAGCCATCTGGCCCTGGGCTTTTGTTTGTTGGGAGATTTCCGATGACTGTTTCAATTTCCTTAGTGGTTATAGGTCTGTTCAGGTTTTCCATTTCTTCCTGGTTCAGTTTTGCTAGTTGATACATTTCTAGGAATGCATCCATTTCTTCCAGGTTATCTAATTTGCTGGCATAGAGTTGATCTTAATATGTTCTTATAATTGCTTGTATTTCTTTGGTGTTGGTTGTGATCTCTCCTCTTTCATTCATGATTTTGTTGATTTGGGTCACTTCTCTTTTCTTTTTGATGAGTCTGGCCAGGGGTTTATCAATCTTGTAAATTCTTTCAAAGAACAAGCTCCTAGTTTCGTTGATCTGTTCTACTGTTCTTTTGGTTTCCTATTTCATTGATTTCTGCTCTGATCTTTATTATTTCTCTTCTTCTGCTGGGTTTAGGCTTTATTTGCTGTTCTTTCTCCAGCTCCTTTAGGTGTAGGGTTAGGTTGTGTACTTGAGACATTTCTTATTTCTTGAGAAAGTCTTGTATTGCTATATACTTTCCTCTTAGGACTGCCGTTGCTGCATCCCAAAGATTTTGAAGAGTTGTGTTTTCATTTTCATTGGTTTCCATGAATTTTTTTAAATTCTTCTTTAATTTCCTGGTTGACCCATTCATTCTTTAGTAGGATGCTCTTTAGCCTCCATGTATTTGAGTCCTTTTGACTTTCCTCTTGTAATTGAGTTCTGGTTTCAAAGCATTGTGATCTGAAAATAGGCAGGGAATGATCCCAATCTTTTGGTACCAGTTGAGACCTGATTTATGACCTAGGATGTGATCAATTCTGGAGAATGTTCCATGGGCACTAGAGAAGAATGTGTATTCCGTTGCTTTGGGATGGAATGTTCTGAATATGTCTGTGAAGTCCATTTGGTCCAGTGTGTCATTTAAAGCCCTTATTTCCTTGTTGATCTTTTGCTTAGACGATCTGTCCATTTCAGTGAGGGGGGTGTTAAAGTCCCCCACTATTATTGTATTGTTGTCAATGTGTTTCTTTGCTTTTGTTATTAATTGCCTTATATAATTGGCCGCTCCCATGTTAGGGGCATAGATATTTACAATTGTTAATTCTTCTTGTTGGAGAGACTCTGTAAGTACGATATAGTGTCCTTCCTCATCTCTTATTACAGTCTTTAGTTTAAAATCTAATTTGTCTGATATAAGGATTGCCACCCCAGCTTTCTTTTGGTGTCCATTAGCATGGTAAATGGTTTTGCACGCCCTCACTTTCAATCTGGGGGTGTCTTTGGGTCTAAAATGAGTCTCTTTCAGACAGCATATCGATGGGTCTTGTTTTTTAATCCAGTCTGATAGCCTGTGTCTTCTGAGTGGGGCATTTAGCCCATTTACATTCAGGGTAACTATTGAAAGATAGGAATTTAGTGCCATTGTATTACCTGTAAGGTGACTGTTACTGTATATTGTCTGTGTTCCTTTCTGGTCTATGTTGCTTTTAGGGTCTCTCTTTGCTTAGAAGACCCCTTTCAAGATTTCTTGTAGGGCTGGTTTCGTGTTTGCAAATTCCTTTAGTTTTTGTTTGTCCTGGAAGTTTTTTATCTCTCCTTCTATTTTCAATGACAGCCTAGCTGGATAGAGTATTCTTGGTTGCATATTTTTCTCATTTAGTGCTCTGAATATATCCTGCCAGTCCTTTCTGGCCTGCCAGGTCTCTGTGGATAGGTCTGTTGCCAATTTAATGTTCCTACCATTGTAGGTTACATATCTCTTCTCCCAAGCTGCTTTCAGGATTTTCTCTTTGTCTATGAGACTCGTAAGTTTTACTATTAGATGTCGGGGTGTTGACCTATTTTTATTGATTTTGAGAGGGGTTGTCTGTGCTTCCTGGATTTTGATGTCTGTTTCCTTCCCCAAATTAGGGAAGTTCTCTGCTATAATTTGCTCCATTATACCTTCTGCCCCTCTCTCTCTTCTTCTTCTGGGATCCCAATTATTCTAATGTTGTTTTGTCTTATGGTATCGCTTATCTCTCGAAGTCTGCCCTCGTGATCCAGTAGTTGTTTATCTCTCTTTTTCTCAGCTTCTTTATTTTCCATCATTTGGTCTTCTATATCACTGATTCTCTCTTCTGCCTCATTTATCCTAGCAGTTAGTGCCCCCATATTTGATTGCACCTCATTAATAACCTTTTTGATTTCGACTTGGTTAGATTTTAGTTCTTTTACTTCCCCAGAAAGCGTTTCTCTAGTAACTTCCATGTTTTTTTCAATCCCAGCTAATATCTTTAAAGTGATGATTCTGAACTCTAGATCTGACATCGTACTAATGTCCGTATTGAGTAGGTCCCTGGCAGTCGGTACTACCTCTTGTTCTTTTTGTTGAGGTGATTTTTTCCATCTTGTCTATTTGTCCAGAGGAGAATAGATGAATGAGATAACAAAATGCTAACGGGTAACAACGTCCCCAGAAAATATACTCTAAACAAATCAGAAAAAACTTGAGGCAGTGGGAAAAGAAAGCGAAAGAGAGAAAAAAGGAAAAAGAAAAAAAAAGAAAAAGAAAAAGATAAAGATAAAAACAAACAAAAACAGAACAAAACAAAAAAAAAGCAGACTATGATCAAATATGATCAGGTTGGTATATAGGTCAGTGCCACACACTAGATTTTGGGTGTATTTTGGTCTGTTAGAAGAAAGTGCCTCCCAAAATTTTAAAGAAAGAAAAACTTATATATGTACAAAAATAAGGGTTGATATGATGAAGGGATGGAATATGACTGTAAAGATGGAAATTATAAAAATTTTATAAAAGGAATTGCTAAGAAGTTGTTTGAAAAAAGGAAGAAGAGGATTAAAAAAAAAAGGAGAGAATATGATCAGGCAGGGGAGTAGAAAAAAACCATACATAGAGATTTAGGGTATATTTTGATCTGTTAGAAGAAACTATCTCAAAATTTTAAAGAGGGAACAACATATATATATATATGCCAAAAATACGGGTAACTACTATGAAGGGATAGAATATGACTCTAAAAATGAAAAGTAAAAAATTTTTTTTAAAAAAGGAATTATAAGATGTTGGTTGAAAAAGGGAAAAAGAAAAATTCAAAAAAAAAAATTAACTTTGAAAGACTACAGAATCATGGTAAAAAAGCCATGAATTCTATGTGCAGTATTCCCCTAGCGCTGGAGTTCTGCCGTTCTCATTGATTGGTAAACTTGGTCTTGGCTGACTGTTCTCGCTCATCTTCTGGGGAGGGGCCTGTTGCCGTGGTTCCCAAATGTCTTTGCCGGAGGCGGAATTGCCCGCCCTTGCCCCCTCCTGGCTAAGTAATCTGTTCAGGTTTGCTCTCCGGGGCTTTTGTTCCCTGCAAGCTTTCGGTACAGCTTTGGAGGCAGAGAGTGAAAATGGAGGCCTCCCAATCTTCACCCCAGAGGAGCCGAGAACTCGGGGCCCTGCTCCTCAGTGAGCCCCCAGAGAAAAGCCGCCAGTCACTCCCGTCTCCCCAGTCTCTGGCCGCACTCCATGCTCACCTGGCCTGTGACCGCGCGTTTCTATCTCTGGCACCCGACCCCATGTGGAGTCTCCAAACCCAGCAGATCCCTGCGGTGCGCTCCCTCGCCTCTCCTCCCAGGGGAAGAAGGTGAGTCTCCCCGGATCTGCCACTTGTTGGGTCCCTGCTGGAGGAGCAGTGCCCCGACTGTGCCGCGGATCACAGTTTATGGCAACCCCGAGCTGAGAGCCCATGCCTGGGCTCCGCCTCTGCAGCCGGCTTCCCTGCTCCATTACCTGGGAGCTCTGCCACACTCAGGCACCTCCGATCCTTCTGTGACCCCAAGGGTCCTGAGACCACACTGTCCCACGAGGGTTCCATCCCCCGCTTAGCCATTGGAGTGACGTCCCTCAGCGGAGCCGACTTCTAAAAGTTCCGATTTTGTGCTCCGTGGCTCTATCACTTGCCAGAAGCGGCTGACAGAGGCCCCTCCCCCGCTGTCTCTCCCGCATATCTCCTCGGATTCACTTCTCCGCACGTCCTACCTTCCAGAAAGTGGTCGCTTTTCTGTTCAAAGAGTTGTTGCTATTCTTTTCTTTGATCTCCTGTTGAGTTTGTAGGTGTTCAGAATAGTTTGATCCCTATCCAGCTGAATTCCTGAGACCAGACGAAATCCAGGTCTCCTACTCCTCCACCATCTTGCTCTGTCCCCCAACATGCTATATTTTTATTTCATGTGGCCTCTCCCTTTATATGGCTACTAATAACCCTCTTTCCCCTCTCCCTCTCCAAGCCTTGTGGCATGGGATGCTTCCTTGTGGTACATGAAAATATTGAAAAATGACGTCAGTAACCTAAATTTTTCAAATGTAAAGTTTATGTTAAAATATTTCTATTAAAATGTTCACTTGAGAGTTTTTAAGTTGAAATTTAAATGTTTATTTCTTGGACTTTCTCTATATCTACTCAAAATGAATACCTACCTCCCTTTAGCCTATGTGAACAAAAAATAATGAAATTTGCCATATATCTGTTTAACAGAATTATCTCTCTAAAAACTAGTTCCCAGCAAAACTTAAAAGACAAACCCCAGTTCAACTTTGGGTGCAGATGCTGCTTAAAATAATGCTTGTCAATTCATTGTTTTTTGCTGAGTACTTGGGAATATTTTTCAGGCCAAATAATTTCACCACCAGTGAGAGGGTATCTGGTGGTCATACCTGCCATATCTTTGGCAGCCTCTTATCTAGAGCCCCACTGAAACAATGAGTAAAGAGACAAAGGAGAGCAACAAATGAGAGCAACAGTTTGCTCAAGTTTGATAGTGCTTTCCTGGGACTCATGTGTGTTAATTAGTTTTTTTAAAAAATCACATGAGAATGGGCCTATGTGTAGTAACATAAAAAAGTCAAGAACTTGCTGCTGCAATATTCATTATCTTCCAAGAATCTAATGTGTAGCCAATGAAGAATAGGTTAGAATATTTTTTATTTCCTTTGTAAACATCTTATGAAAAAATATGTTGATTTTAACATTCAAGCATTGACTAGGCCTCCTGTATCTCACCTTCTTGGAATAGGATTTTTTGCTAAGCAAAATATTCGCAAAGAATTTTTTTTTCATGATAATTTACCTCTCTGCTTCCCAAGTTATATGTTCTCAAAATACTTCATGAAACGTAAGTTTTAATAAAGTACCTTGTCTAAGTTTGCACAATCCAAGCAAACTTCATAAAACACTTTGCAAACTTTGCTTAATTAAACACAATACCACACCTTCGCTCTAAATGTAATGATCATAATTTCTTACAGACAGTTTTTAATGAGTTTGCACTTCGCTAGAGCCCTCATATATTTTCCTCTCCTTCCAGGCACAGGTGATGAAATTGTGATCAACATTATGAAATTGGATCACAATCATTTCTTTAATCAAAACAAACCAAGCCTTATGCCATAGGTGTGGAAATCCATATTGCTATGCTATCCAATTGCAGTCCTATTTTGTAATCAGCACTTTTGGCCAAACACATGGTATAAAAAATATGGAAAAATGAGAAGGCATGTTCTATCTCATGCTGTTGCCAGGTATGTTTCATATTTAGACATAAACAATGAAAGAAATTCCAATTTCACAACAGTTGAGTCATTTCTTCCTCTGTTAATGCTTGTAGTTTATTTGTAGTCTCTCATGATATTATTAACAGTAAAGCTGTTCTCTTGTTCAGGAGGTTTCTGTCCACTTAAATTATTACACTTGCACCCTTTTACCCATGCTTTATTTCACTTGTTACTGAGCAGTAATTCAATACAAGTTTCTCCCAGAGAGAGACTCAAACCTCACGTACTTGTCAAATGCCTTGTATGCCCAAAGCAGGAGTCACTGGGGGAAAATATAAGATATGATCACGAGGTTGCTAGTATCTCATGCACTTTGCATCTAAAATCTAGGATGTGTGTGTGAACTGCCCATGAAATGTCAGAGTCTGATATCCTAAGTGGCCCCAACAGAAATATCATCCTAATAGCTTTGTTGCAGACGTCACTATGGACAAATTACAAATAAGCCAAATTGGTTCTCTCCTTTACAATCCCATGAAGGGCTGGAGGTCCTAACGATGACCTGAGGATGACATCTAGCTGAGGGGAAGGATGGCCCAACAGCCCAGTAAGATTTTCTGACTCCTACATTAAATATTAGAACACACCGGAGAGAAATCTCCACTTCTATATGATGAAAACAACATGGAGAGAATGTGTTGAGAATATATCCACCTTGGCCATTCCCATTTTTCTAGCTTTTGTTTCCTACACTGATTTATTGCTCTCTGAGTACTTGAGGAAGATGAATGAGGTGATATTAAAAGAATAAATATCCAAAAAAATCATCATCAATATTTTTATTCATTTCTAATTGAAGTTTTTATGTGAATAAATATTCCAAACACCATGAGGAAAACAGCCAATCCATGGTGCTGATATTAAAGACGGACATTTTTATATGGATTTTCCTCCTGCCTTATTCTTTAGCTCTTTTCTAGTCTGGAAAAATATATCTATTAATGTACAATCTTTCAAATTACATTCTTATTTTAATAATAATCACAAATTAATGATGTGTGGTCACATGTCCATTTTCTTAGAGGAAAATAACCATATGCTTCAATAACTAAAACTTCTATTTCCACAAACTAATTAAAAGGCCTTGTGGTAAAGTAATCAGAAAAACAGGTGTTTCATTTAGTTTCTCTCCCTTCAAGGTTGAATAGCTGCAATTCAAACTTCCCTGCGATTCCTTTAAAGTCAAGGGAAGTCACATAGCTCTACACCGCCTATCACACGACAATATCCTTCTGTACCACCCCAGGATTGAGACAGAATATAAATCAAGAAAAGAAAGCAAACTGTTTTTATAGTGCAATGTGTTAAATTATGACTGGGATTTTCCACAATAGATTAGGAGATTTTTAGCTCTGCAAAAGAAAAAAGGCTCGAATCCTGTTTACTTTTCTCTTTGATAGATTGAGTACATATATATATATTTTCTAATCTTTGAAGAGATGTGGCCTGCTATAGGAGATATAGGAGATATATTCCATTCTTCTTCCCCCAAATGTAATCATCTTATCAAAACCACATCTCTAGGACATGTTCTTGTGAGTACAGGGAGCATTACATATGATTTTATAATACACACAGTAACTTTGGAAGGCTTCGGCCTTATTCCTGCTGTTAATTATTTAGACTCTGACATATTGCAATAAAACATTTCATCAAGCACTCCAGTCCAGGGAACGATAGGCATCAAAACTGTATTGGTAATGCAAAATAAATGGATCGGGGTTGAAAATAATGAGTTTGGTGGATTACATCTGTCACTGTGAATTATTATTGTTGAACATAATAGGGCAAAGCACTACAAAAATAAAGCTTGTCTTCTCTAGTTAAAAGTGAGACAACTACCTCTAATGAGATACAGAAACTCAAGTGTGAATTATGCACACTTTATTAATTATTAATCATGCACATAAAAGGTTTATCTACATGCCCAATCTTGCATTTTTGTATGTATATAACCATAGAACAAAAAAGGCCCGATTGCTAAAGCTGGTGTTAGTTCACAGTGGCTCTTGCCAGAAACCGGAGGAGACGTTCCATTTGGCCACATCTGACCATGCAGGAAAAAACAAAAATTAAAAAATAAAAATTTGATCATGTGACAAGGCCCCAGCAACAGCCCAGATTCTGGCCCTAATTCCTCTGCTGATTTGCTCTGTGATACACGTAACTTACCTCTGAAACTCAGATTCAGCCTCTGGAAAAGTAGGACCTTGAACTAAATTGTCTTTAAACTCAACTCTAGCTTCAAAACATGCCTTGATTCTTTATAGAAAGATATTTTCTTTTTACTTGAGGGAACCTAGTAGATTTTTCTTTCTATAGGCAGAAAGCCTGGTGGAGAACTTACTTCAGGAATAATCTAAGTTGCCTCCCTTGGGAATGCAAACGTGAGGAAAGATGCTCACCCTTCAGGAGAAAAGGTATCACAGAATATTTTACTTCACTAGGCAATGTTGACTGGTCAGAGCAAGGGGAGAGGACAGTTGGGGTTGGGCCAATTTGCACAAAGAAGTTTCTAGAAAGGGAAGAATAACAACCCACGTGCTTCAAACCCCACAGCTTTTTGAAGTTAACACAACCTGGTTGAGTAGACTTTGAGGACACCTTCTCCTAAGTTCCCCTGGCAGAAAAGGACACTAACATCCCTGAAGGGAGGGAGAATCCGGGCTGTTGATCAGGACTCAACATGTAAATCTGTGGGGAGACTAGTATCATCTACAGTGTAATTGTATAAGGGTACCTAATTGTATTTATGTCTTCAAATTGTATTCGAAAGTACAATCTTAAATAGACATAATATTTACATTAACACTGCTTGTATTAACTTATTTAAATAAAGTTGTAGTTTATAAATTATTAATTAATTAATTCTCACAAATAGGTATTTCTAACTGAGGTATTGGTCCTGGGCCCATGACATCGTATCTTATGGTCATACCATGGAGATTCATGTAGAAGAAATAACAATAAAACAAACTGAATGTAAATATTATTTAGCTTTTTTTTTGTACAAAAGAAAAATTCAAATAGTGGAAAATGAGGAAGGAGACGTGGACTCTGATGTCATGAAGTTTCTGGTCTAGCGAGTGATACAAGTCAACAGACAAGAACACACAGTATGATAAGAACTCTGCTGAGAAACAAAGCAGAATGCTTATGGGGCTCTAGAGAAATGTTCCCTAATGCAAACTTGGGGCCCAGAAGGTCTTCCTGGAAGAAGTAACTTTAAGCTAACCTTGAGAAGCAGTAGGAATAAGTGGGTGGGGCACCTGGGGGCCTCAGTCAGTTAAACGTCTGCCTTCCGCTCATGTCCTGATCCCAGGGTCCTGGGATTGAGCCCCACATCAAGCTCTACATTGGGCTCCCTGCTCAACGGGGAGTCTGCTTCTCCTTCTGCCCTCTCCACCACCCCCGCTTGTGCTGTCTCTCACACTCATCAATAAATAAAATCTTAAAAAAAAAAAAAAAAGAAGAAGCAATAGGAATTAGTAAGAGAAGAAAGCAGAGCCAGTACTCTGGGGAAGAGGAAGAGGACATGAAAAGACCAGAGGAGAGCAAAGACCCTGTTGCTGTGGATACAGAGAACCTGTGGGAGGAGTGGGGACAAAGCCCACATTTAATGGGGTGTGTTAGAGACGAACACAAACAGATTAGTACAGTTCTGATCCTGAAGAAACTATCGGCCATGCAAAAGAGTTTGGACATTTTTCTGGTCCCCATGGGGGCACCTGAAGATTGTAAGATTTGATTGAAATGGTAGCAAGGTCCCTCCAGCTATGTGTGATTATCATGGGGAGATGCTGGACAAGGGAGAATGAGGGGGCACTGAGAAGGCAGTTTCTTCCACTTGCCCACTTCCAAAATGCGTGCTTCCCTGCTCTGCCCTCAGAGACTAGCCAGTCCCATGCTCTTAAAGAGCCTGGGTTTATAAAGAAAAAAGCTGGGATGGGGTCTAGCATCTTCTGCCTTTGGAACCTACAAACAGAATCCCAGAGACTCAATGAGCCCAAAGTCTTGGATAGGAAAGGAGGGGAAGAAATACCTATAACTAGTAGATCTAAAACCACAAGTTAATGTTGTAAATTATCTATACAACCTAGATGTCCAGGTATAGGATGATAGATTAATGGGTTATAATACAGCTTGTTATGGATCGAATGTTTACATTCAAAATTCATAAGTTCAAATTTAATTCCAATGTGATGGTATTTGGAGGTGGGGCCTCAGGGAGGGGATTAGGTCATGAGGGTGGAGCCCTCCTGAATGGGATTCGTGCCCTTATGAGAAAGGGTAGGGAGCCAGCTTGCTCTCTCTCCTGCATATAGGGATAAAAGATAAAAGACTATTGGCAGTCTATAACCTGAATAAGTGCCCTCACCAGAGCCCGAACATGCTGGCATCCTGAACTGTACTTCCAGTCTCCAGAACTGTGAGAATAAATGTTCATTGTGTGAGTTACCCCATCTATGGTATTTTGTCATGGCGCCCTGAACTAACGTAAGACATTCCCTAATTGGAAAATCTAGTTTTTGACCTTTTTAGGACACCAAATGAGGAGCTGTTTATTCAGCTTTCGAAGTATGTCTCTGTTCTTCTCCCAAAACTTAAGATCAAATTCCCCTGGGAGTGAGTGGAAAGACACCTGAATGGCTTCATTGTGTATCATCCTCAGAAGTGTCACTCTCTGCTTCCGGTGAACCGGTGGTCCAGCACACAGCCCAAGGTTCTCCTTTCAGAGTAAACTCCCTCTTTTCTTTGTGCACTTCCCAAGAGGCTAAAGCAAACTCTTCTACTCCTTCTATTTTGAGCCTCTTTATCCTGCGACCTGGAAAAAGTGACAAATATGTTCTTTATTGTTTCTCCCAGAAGACCTGTTGGTCATCATGTATAGAGTCTCAAGTGGCCTAATTTAGTGACCTAATTTCCCATGAATGGTATGCAGATTAGCACCCCAGAATGAAACTAATGATAACACTGTATTTTTTTTATATGTCTTATTTCTCCCTCTCTCTAAACCAAATTACTTGAGGACAGGGCTATTTTCTTATTCATAGGATCTATGCTCCTATGCCTTCTAAATAAATATATGCTTCTTGACATTCAAGAGACAAACAAACAAAAAGCTTAAATACACCTGCTTTTCACTATGAGGAATTCATGTATATATGTATACGTATATGAGTTCCCGTACAGTTAACATACAGTGTTGTATTAGTTTCAGGTGTACAATATAGTGATTCAACACTTCCATACAACACCCAATGCTCATCACAAGTTCACTCCTTAAACCCCATCACCTATTTCACTCATCCCCCACCACCCATCTCCCTTCTGGTAACCAACAGTTTATTCACTATAGTTAAAGAGTCTGTTTCTTGGTTTCTCTCGCTCTTTTTTTCCCCCTTTGCTCATTTGTTCTGTTTCTTAAATTGACACATGAGTGAAATCATATGGCATTTGTCTTTCTTTAACTCATTTCACTTAGCATTATACTCTCTAGCTCCATCCATGTCATTGCAAATGGCAAGATTTCATTCTTTTTTTATGGCTTAATAATATTCCTGTGTGTGTGTGTGTGTATCGGTAGATACTTGGGCTGCTTCCATATTTTGGCTATTGTAGATAATGCTTCTATAAACATAGGGGTGCATGTATCCCTTGGAATTAGTGTTTTTGTATTCTTTCATAAATACCCAGGAGTGTGGTTGCTGGATCATAGGGTAGCTCTATTTTCAACTTTTTGAGGAACCTCCTTAGTGTTTTCCACCGTGGCTGCACCAGTTTGCATTCCCACCAACAGTACATGAGTGTTCCTTTTTCTCCACATCCTTGCTAACACTAGCTGTTTCTTGTGTTTTTTATTTTAGCCATTCTGACAGGTGTGGCTATAGTGATGAGGTGAAATCTCATTGTAGTTTCGATTTGTATTTCCCTGATGATGAGTGATGTTGAGCATCTTTCCATGTGTCTGTTGGCCACTGGGATATCTTCTTTGGAGAAATGTCTATTCATGTCTTCTACCCATTTTTTAAATAGATTATTTGGTTTTTGGGTGTTGAGTTGTATCAGTTCTTTATATATTTTGGATACTAAACCTTTAGCAGATATGTCATTTGCAAATATCTTCTCCCATTTCGTAGGCTGCCTTTTAGTTTTGTTGACTGTTTCCTTTGCTGTGCAGAAGCTTTTTATTTTGATGTAGTCCCAATAGTTTATTTTTGCTTTTATTTCCCTTGCCTTGGGAAACATATCTAGAAAAATGTTGCTGTGGCTGATGTCAGACATTTCTGCCTGTGCTCTCTTCTAGGATTTTTATGGTTTCAGGTCTCACATTTAGGTCTTTAATCCATTTTGGGGAATTTATATATTTTTTGATGTTAATACTTGCAGGCACTAATCAAATGTTTTCCACTCTGCTTATTCCGAGACATACATAATATTATTTCTTTGTAGCAAATGTCCTTAAGTGTTAATGAAATTATGAACTAAACAACAACAGTAGGATTTTCATCAGAGATATTTTTCCCTTGAATAATACATACTTTGTTGATCTTCTTTCTAAAGCTGAAGAAATAGAACTACACGGACTTATATAAAGCAAAGCTGAGCTTCTTGGTTTCATCCAGTGATAGTATGCAGTGTCTTCTAGAATCATATCTCATTATATTTGGATAAAGTGTTATTTGATTGTTAGGAATAGTCTAACCTAAGGCATTTCTCATTTGTAGGGGCAAGGCAGGTGCATTCTCTTAGAATTATGCCATCTAAAAAGCCATGTCTTATTTCAATATTAATTTAATAACTAGCTATCCACAGTAATTACCTCTTTAGTTCTGCTAAAGTACCTTTCCTTGTCTAGACTTGGGCCAATGATTACATTAAATGTGCTACAAAGACAATCTACTCAGTGTATGACTAAAGACAAGAAAAAGGAAGAAGGCAATGCTTTTCTAGATAGATTTATCTTAAAAAAGATCGGCTCAGCAGGCTGACATTGGAAACATGCTGTACTCTGTGGTGGGAAAGTTACAATAATAGGTAATGCCATACATTTATTTAGAACTGCATATTTATTGGGGTGCTTGGGTGGCTCAGTTGGTTAAACATCTGCCTTCAGCTCAGGTCATGATCTCAGGGTCCTGGGATCAAGCCCGGCAACAGGCTCTCTGCTCAGTGGGGAGCCTGCTTCTCCCTCTCCCTCTGCCTCTCCCCTCTGCCTGTGCTCTCTCTCTCTCTCCCTCTCTCAAATAAATATATAAAATCTTAAAAAAAAACTGCATACTTATCAAAAGAGCTTTCACACACAAGATTTCATTCCATTAATTCGTCAAAAGGGCAAATGGAATCCAAATAACCTTCTGGCTATGTGCATCTAACAGCTTTTATATTCTGCACATGAACGAAGTAGCTTTTATGAGCCTTGTCTGACTAAAGAGGGAAGTCAACTGGCAGGTGAAAAACACAAGATCAACCTTGTGCCAATTTCTCCATGAAGACATCATTTCTCTCAGTTATCATGTAAAATACCACAACGAGGCCATTCAACCCACTTATTCCTTTGGGGTAAAGAAATAAATTATTGGTAAATAAAGGTATAATTTATCTTGACTCCAAGGTGTTTGAATTAAAGAATCTATGGAACTATTTCTCTTGGAATATAATAAACTATTCCTCAACTCCACCAATGAATTTAACATTTATTTTTAAAAATATTTATTAGCTTATATTTATGGAGTAGACATAATACTTCACAAAATCAAAGCCAAACTTCAAGGAGCCAAGCTGCCATGGTTCTCCAAATAAATCTCTTTCTTTCTCACCAAAACATCTAATCATATATTTCAAAAAGATGAAACCAGTTAGATTTATTTCACCTGCTAAATTCTAGGAATTTGGGTGAAGTTTCCAGATGATGATATCTTTTTCCGAAAGTATTCATTTGCACTCTTTCTTGAGTGAACAACCACAGAAAGAAATGCCATAAAGAAGTTCAAGCCAGTTATTTATGCTAGGCAAGAGCCCCGTTTGGCTGAGTATTTGCAGAGAGCAGTTCTTCACTGGTGATGTAAAGATGGGATGGCAAAATTGGTCCCCAGATGTTGGGCTCAGGCTTCAGATCTAATATAGTGGGAACTCAAATCCCTGTACTGAGCACAGTGAGAAAGTCACAGCTATGTGGCATGGTTGAGCTATTCTTTAAAAATAAAATAAAACGAAAACTGAACATCAAGTACGATGGCACCTGGACAATCTTCAGGTGCACAGTGCCCCTCCCCTGGGTGTGAACCTCTGGTTTCATTCCTTCCTCAGGCATGTCTTTATCTCTAGCTCATCTTTCATCAGTGCCTGTCAGTGGAATCCCATAATTCCAGATTGGGAAAACAATTCTTATGGAGTTAGAGAAATGAAAAAAACGTTCCTGGTAATGGAAATCCCCTCCACTTTAAACCAATATTACCTTCATGTTTGGAAAATACCACTTTGTTGCTGTTCCCATTTTAATTTGCTTCAGTGTTTCCTGTTTTAATTCAGAAACCAAATGTGTGATACACCAGGGAGGCCTTGGGCCAACTCCAGATCAATAAAACCAGAAAATAGCAGTCAACCAACTAATCAAAGTGGCCAGATTTTATGCAAAAAAATTGAAAAGTGGATACAAATTACACAACATAATCAAACTCAGTTTCAGATATGTTGGAATGAAGGTCAACAAGAGACAGTTGACTCCTTTCTGTACTTGTCAGCCATATTTACAAGTAATTTAAAGGAGATACATGATTGTACCATAGTAAAATACTTTGTTCATTACATTTTGTTCATAAAAGAAGAATGAATTGCCTTCTTGACTTACACACCTGATTTTTCTTTTACTGTTTCTTTCCCCTTGACTTTGTGATTAGAGGAAACATTGATCAATGTTGAATTTGTGAACCCGACAATTCATTCTATCCCTGAGATGCTGTATCTCTATAATCATGATAATAATAGAATTAGGGAATTTTAGAGACAGAAGGAAACTGCATTCAATGTTCATTTATTCAGCACCTATTCTGAGTGAAGCACTAATGCAACCCTATTCTCCAACACATGAAGCCAGCATAGATTTAATGATTGCTTTGAGGTCACTCAAACAATCGGTATCAGAACCAGTCCTCCAGGCATCCTAGACTTGAGTCTAAGGCAGTTCTTTTCCCTCTGGACCATGCTGATTTCTCTCCCATGTTCAACTAGGTCTCCCATATTACACCTTAGGTCAATGTGCTGACAAGACCAAAAATTGTCTTCACTCAACATACCATTTGATATTTATTTTGGGTAAGTTCATAAATAAATGAGCAAATTGCTTAATAGCTAGCCTGGATTAGAGACTGAACTAAATTTTTAGAAGGAAGTTATGAACCACAAATAATAAAAATGCTGTTAAAATTGAAACCCGGAAACATGACCCACTGAACTGTTAATCAAAAAATTATCAGATCAAGAGCTAAGATCTGTGTCTGTAGCCCATGAAGGAAAAAAGCGGAGAGAACTGTTATGTTTGTGGTCTCCAAAAAGCAATTGACAGCAAGGCCCTCAAATGATGAGAATTTTCAAAGGCTCTTTAAGGGAAATAGAATGCCCCCATACATACCCTGCCTCCAGATGAAGAATCATATCACCAGCAAAGCACCAAACGTATTTCCTCCCAATGGATGTGTTAATAATTGTATTAAACATTCCAAGAGAGATACTGAATTTTGTTATTAAACATCTTGAGCATTTTACGTATTTCTCATGTGTAAATTACTTTCCCAAATAATATATATTTCCCTTATGATTTTTTAAAATTCATATCATTTTTTCATTTTCAGAAATTAAAGAGAAGTGAATCAGTGGCAGAGATTCTGCAATTTATAGCAACCCACACAGCAGCCTGCAGATATGAACTGTCCCTCTCTAATATCCTGGAGTGCCAGGCAAGAAAAATATAATCAACATCTACCTTTCTACAATGGCCTAAATAATTTATCAATTATCATTTACCTAAGAACTAGTTTTTAATCCTAACTTTGTCTCCTAACATGCCAATTTTTCCTCTATCAGTTATATCTATCCAGAAATGCAGACTCATTTTGATACAGGCCTACTTGGGAAAGGTAAATGAGTTATTAAAATCACCATAAGCCTTTTAAAATCTAAGAAGAAACTCTTTCTTTTTAAATCTCCATAAAAGATATTCCATCCATAGCTACTGAAAAATTTATTGAAATATCTGGATACTCAGAACAAACTTACTGAATGTAACACAGATCACAGCAATTTGGAAAAACACAGAGTTGTGGCCAGATTTCACCAATATAGATTTATTGTGGGGTTCCATATCTATGTCCAAAGGCAGGGCAAGTTTCCTTGGATAGGTTTGCGCCATAGAAATGGGGAGAGAGAAGGTGATAGTAATTAAATTATTTATGTGACTTCTTTCAGTCTTTGTCTTTAACTGGTCTTCAAACCTTCAAGCTGGTGATTGGAACATCCGCTCTGAACTCCAGGACACTAGCCTCCCAGTTACATAGCATAACCTTTCCATTAAACACCATAAAAATGCTATTTTACCTACCACTTTTGTAAAGTTAATTAATTCATTTTAATAAAAATGCCTTGGTAAATCCAGATGAAAGTCTTATATTGAGGCAATCAACCACTTTTCTCTAGATAATTGCCACCTGGGCTGAGAAATTGACAGCATGCCAACCTAAAATGCTTTTAAAGACTTCAATCAACATTCCCTCCAAAAATGAAGAAATAAAAAGCCAGAGGGCAGGATCTTGGATCCCACACTCCATTCTTAACATTGAACAGTGATGCATATTTATATTATAGGGACTTGTCCTCCAAATTTGACCTGGGGCTGGCCTCTGAAGTTGTACAGGGAAGGGAAAGGACAAGGGCTGTATAGTCCAGGAAAACTAGAAACAAACTGTCTTATTAAATGACCTGTATTTGCAACCAAGCTTAAAATAATACAGATCCGCCAGCTTTCTGCCCTAAGGTCTGCAGCTTACTTTTAGACATCATAAAACAACACTGTAGTGTTTGCCTCATTTCTTTTATTTCTTTGACTTCTCATGAACTTCCAGACAAACTGATAAAAGGACTTAGTCCCTCTCTTAATTTGCTATAAAATCTTGCTTTAAAGCAAATGCATAATTCCCAGAAAACAAAAAGGAAGGGTTTTCTTTTTAGAAGCAGTATTTTCATGGGTTCTACTAACTCATAGAAGCATTTCTAGTGACTTAAAAACAACAACAACAACAACAAAACAGAACATGCATTTATTGAGGAATTTTTGAGTCATTAGGCTTTTAAAATACAAAAGAGGCAGAGAGAGGTGAGGATACTTGAAGTGAGATTTAAGTGTTCTCTATTTTCACTGTAAGGAACTTTAGTCTCTGTCATGTTGCTGCATCACTCAGAAGCTGGGTACATCAGTAGTCTACCTGAGTTGAATGAGTCGGTTAATCGACATACTTATAGCTTGGCCAATCTGGTCATTCCACATACATATATCTTTAAACTGATTATTTTTGTGGAAGCTATTACATTTATCTAGGTAATATCTCTCATTACAAGGAAAGTGAGACCAAAACTACATAACACTGAAGGCTTTATATTATTCTGTCCTGGGTGCACGGCAAGAGACACCTTAGGTAGTGACAAGTACATTTAATTGACATCATTCTTGTACTCAAGAACTAAATCCCCTTGGATGTGGTCCAAGGGAGATGAACCTTAAGACAAGTTCCACTTTATAAAAGGTATAATAAAAAGTATATTAGAAAAAGAAACTAGGGCTAAAAATGTTATATAATAAAATGCTATATAATAAAATCTTTTTACTGAATCGCTTAATTGCAAATCTTCTTAATTACCTTGTAATAATTAAATATTTAAAAGAACTAAATATTTCAAATTGTGATTATGCTATCTGGCTTATATGCAGGAAATTACCATTGAGTTAAAAATATCACCCCAAAACTATGTTTATAACAAAATTTATGAAGACTCCTTTGGTTTATAAAAAAAAAACATGCTCTCCTCATAAAAAGTCTGCATAGGAGGATTTTTCCCATTTTACAACCCTTGTGTTTAAGTAAACTTCTCAGTCTCATACAGCTAATAATAAAGTCTTTCCCAAGTTGTATCTGTGTCTCTATACTTTTGAGATCTTTTCCCATAATTACTTTAAAGTTTAGAAATACTTTTAATGATCCTAAATTCCATCTTTAGACACCCAGAAACTTTAGGGATAGACACTCATCTGACACACACCCCACTGTGCAGCTCCCCAATTCTCTTACTTGGGGAAATTACCCAGTCTACCTGTATTTCAGATTCCTCCTCTATAAATTAAAGATAATAAGAAAACCCACTTCCTATGGTAAATGTGAAAATCAAATGGGATAACATATCTGTAGTGAACATAACATAGAGAAAAGTTGAATCACTCTGTTGTACACCTGAAAGTATTCGAACATTGTGTGTCAACTATATGCAAATAAAAACTTTTTAAAAGAACATAGTAAGTCAATAAGGATTTTTCTCCATTAGCAATGGAGAAAAGAGCAAACCGTAGTGAATAATCACCCTTAAATCATTCCAGCTTCCTCCAATTTGTTCCTGGGCTAAGCAGGCCCCTGACAAAATCTGCTATGCTTGCAGCACCTGCTGAGAGAAGTAACCCTAGGTTGACCTGGGGCAAGGGGTGGCCATTAATTGATCCAGAAGTGATAACTTTATTTAGGAACAGCTGATCCTCAAGGTTGGTTGGTATCCACTGGGGTGGTTTTACATAATCATAATGATATAATCTTCAGACCAATTTGATTCTGCAATTTTAATAAGGAAATGGGGGATGAATGTGACAGTCAATGGAAGAATAGACGGCTGGGGTAAAAGCATGGGTTTCAAGTTGAGAGACCTGAGATCAAATCTGGTTCTGCCTCATGGGGTCCTTTGGGAAGTCGCTTCAGCTTCCTCTTGCATTCCCGTGGCCCCACCCTAATTCAAGCCACTCAACGCCCACCTAACTGGTTTCCTTGCCAACAAAGGCATCATCCACACTATCACCAGAACAGAGTTACCAACTGTAATGATGGAAGCCCAATTAAATTTGAATTTCAGATAAATAAAAAATAATGTTTTAGAATAGGTATGTTTTATGCCAAAGTATTATTCCTTGTTATCTGAAATTCAGAATTAACTAGTTTTCCTGTTCTTTTGTGGGGTTTTTTGTTTTTCTCTTCTGTTTTTTTCTGAGTCTGGCAATGGTACATCAGAGTTACCTACCAAAAACATAGATCTGCTAGATATTCCCATCTTTAAATCATCAAATGGCATCCTGTAAGTGAAGTGTTTGGTTACAATCTTAAGCCATTCAAATATGTTTTCACAAATCTCTTCATGGTACAGCTACTTTCTATCTCCCCAACATCATCTTCCACCACTTCTCATCTTCCCATTTTCCTATTGATTTGACTTTGTGCTTTTTCTCAAGTTTCCAATTCTTCCAGAAATTCCAACTCATATCAGGCATATCTCTCTCTCTCACTTCCACACACACTCCTACACATCTGTGCACCTGGCTGAATTAAGTGCTTCTTTATTCTTCTACATTTGTAGATAGATGATAGATAGATGATAGATGATGATGATAGATAGATGATAGATAGATAGATAATTAGATAGATAGATAGATAGATAGATAGATAGGGAAATAGAAATTTTCCAGAAAAGATTTTAGCAATTCAACAACAGTCACCCAGTATTAGTGCACAAGAGTCCTTCTGCAGATGGATTTATGTTTTTCTTTTATCCTTCAACAATCATTTATTCAGTGTCTAGTAATGCATACATAAAATGTGTAGGGGGACAGAGTGTGCATGCTATAGGAGAGATGAAACCATTTCCATTTTCAATAGGCCAACAGTCAAAGTAGCCAGAGCCTCTACCTTCTCTGCTCAATTTCCTTTTCTTCTGGTACTTGAGGTCCTTTGCCTCCAAAACACATTACTACATTACTCTACATCACTCCTAGAAATGCCACAGGGATATTCTATAGAAGATTGTCACTAAACTGAATTTTATTATAGCAACTACTGCTCAGCATTAGAAAGATATCAATAAGGAGCACCATAAAGAAAGTTCTTATTGAATTGGAACTCATACTCAGTGGGAAAGGCTGGTAGAGAAACATCAGCAAAGAATTAAGCTTTGAATTCACACAAGGGACCGAACCCAAGATAACAGATGGACACAGACCTGCACAGAAAAGGGCGGAAGCAGCAAGAGGTATTGGTGGGCTCTTGCTTCAGACTCTAGAAAGACTCCTGCATGTTCAAGGTAGATAGAATGAGTGTTAGGGTCACATGATCCCATTCTTGAGCACAATATGTGCACTGAGAAAATGGATCACCCCCGAACTTAAGTGTTAACAATACTAGTTTTCAGAAGAAATAGAACAGTCTGTGCTTAAAGGGAACCCTCCTTTTGAATCCCACTCCAAAGTACACTTTCCTGGAGCTGTCTGTTAGGAAATTTCATTTTTCCTAGACACATTGCAGATTGACTAGGAGAGCTTCCTCTTCCATGGAGATTTGCATGATGGCCTGGACACTTCGGATAAATCAAGAGAACTGGTAATGGCCCCCTCCCTCAGCCTATTTACGATATAATTATAAATTCACTGAGGTCATTCATCCCACATTATTGCATCTTTGCTCCTCATCTTTCAATGGCACTGCCTGTTTCCATTGTCTTGTGGCAGACATTCCTGTCACTAGGGCCAATTACAGCATCTACTTAGCTTTTCCTTCTGAGCGAATGGATGCCTTGTTCTCCTACCGATGACAGTCTTAGAAGGCTACAGCCAAACTGGCCGTTAGCTTCTGACCTCTCTGTAGTCGATCTTATTATGGTAATTGCAAGGCTGGAAGGAGCAGACACCAGGCCAATTACACCTGTCCCTGTCCCAATTCAGCCTGGGCTTAAATTACTTCATGGGGTAGCATGATGTGGTTCAGCTGAACAACTTTTTCTCTATTCTTGTGAAATTTGGAGACAGACATTCCTAATTATGCTTGTCATTAGGCCATAATGACCCAGTATTTCTTTAAATGGCATCATTCTTTATCAAGGAAACCCATGCACTATAGTAATAGATAACCTTTACTGAGGATTTCAAAGCAAACAAATCTTTAAAATGGGACTCCTCAATTTATAACAAAGCATAAACTGAAAACAACGCATCTAATGTTTCCTTTGCAGCCATTTCAATATTAATGCTATACATAGATGTATGTGAGTGTTTAATATTAATAAGTCTTTATAAATATTATATTTGTATATACTTAAATCTGTAAAACTATACATAATTAATTCTATAAATGGAGAACTGTGTGGCATATATACACAATTATGTTAAAGAATATATATGTGCACATTATGGCTAAATGAATTAGTTTTTTTAAAACTGCTGCATAGAAAACATCATGGGGAAGACTTTAAATTCATTTGAAAATTAAATGTTCTTGTTGAGCATCCTAGAATATCAATGTATAATAATATGCCCCTATTAATCTAAGTCGAAATTACACATATTTTTTTTATTTTAGTTAATTCTTAAAAGGATGCCCTATTTACTTTCAAGTCCTATATTGCCAGAAGTTCCTACTTACTCCTACGAATTGTGCTTGAAAAACAATTTGAGAAGCAAAAATATCAGAGCTCCCAATTGGTTCAGTAATTCGTAAGTCCTTATAGAGGTCTCTGAGGGTCCTTCTAGTGTGAAGCAAGTCCCTTCCAGGAATAGGAGTTCTTGAGACCCTAAATCGAAAAGCTTTTCTATCTTCAGTCCTAGTGCCATTGTTGGTTCTTCTGCCACTCTTTTCTGTATTCAAAGTAGCTACTTTGGTGATTCTGGCGAGAACAGGACTGGGCTCTATAAACACCCTGCTGCCTTGAATGGAAGAGCTCATTCCCCAGGCAATCTCTCCTCCATCATCCCCATGAGACACTAAAAGGCAGGGTCCTTCTCTGGACTCCAGGACCTTAACTGGGATAACATAAGTTCTCTCCCCACAAAGAATCAAAGTATAGGCCTAAGACTGTCCCCAGAAAATGTCTTCACTCCCATCCATGTGGCTCCCTCATGATTGAGATCTATCATTGCTTTTCCATCGAATGGAGGTCTGACTTCCCTACCAAACCAGAGTGGATGATGGGAGCTCCAGGGCTCTGTTCCAGGAACCCCATTCCTGCTAATGAAACTGCTTCCTCTCTCTCTCTCAGCCTGTTTGCCACACTGAGAGTGATAATCATTACCAAAAAGAGGGTCATCGTGAGTTTTAGTGAAGTAAGACTTTACAGCTCTTACTCAGTGTTCCCCCTGTAGTAGGGATTTTATCCATATTAGTATTCTACAGGGTGTGCAGTCAAACAGACCTGAGCTCAAGTCTTGGCTCCCATATTTACAAACTGTAGAGAACCTGAGCCAAGCATTTAACTTCTTTAAGTATGAGTGTTAGATGAGAAGATGTATGCAAAGTTGTCAGCACTCTTGACCTGCCCCCAAAAATCTCACTGGTCCTTGTGCTTTTCTTTCCTCTCTCTTCTCTCTCATTCTTTCTTTGGATGACAGAGCCCTACACCTGCCCAGTGAATAAGGACCACACGTAGTCATATAATTGCATTTCCTTTGCACTGGAGGAATGTTCGATTCTTCCTACTTCTCCTGATTGGTCTTGCTTCCATGCTGCCTCACCATCTCCTCTTTTTCTGAGGAGAAGACCTCCACTTTTGGGATTCCTGTATCAGGGAGTAGCAGGCAGTCTTCTCCTCCATCTGAGGATACTCACAAAGTCTTCATCGATGGATGGATATCTTCGGTCACTGGGGTTGATATACTTGGGTGGCTTTCACACTTCATGAAGTCCCTGATGGAACCCAAAAAGACACTGTCACAATGAACAGAGGTTCCTGCCCCTGTATTTACCCTCAGACTCTTCAGAAGCAAACTGAGCCCCAGTCAGGAACGAGTCCCTTCAGAAAGCCTATTTGGCCTCTCCATCCTCCCCCAATTTCTCCAGTCATTCCTTCTCAAAGTCTTAAGTCTTACTGATCATGAAATTATGGAGACATTTTTCAACTCCAGTCAGACAACAATCTAAGGGTGTCTCTGCTTTGGGATTTTTATATGAGTTGGCAACAAATAGCGGTAGCAACAGAGTGGTCTCAAAACCTTCCTAGGTTCTCCTAGGAAGGGTGCCTCAGTCACTTGCAAGGCTAGTAAAAGCCCAGGTGGTTGGGTCCCAGCAGAGACTCTGATTCCAGAGGGGAGGCCGGAGGATTTGCCTTTCTAACAAATTCCCATTTGATGCTGATGATGCTGGTGCAGGAGCCCCTTTTTGAGAACTATTGATATAAAACATGAGGGGTATTTGTCAGCCCCTCATCATCATTCTGTTTCTCAGCTACCCTCCCAACTTCCTTGGTCATTCAGAACACATCAACAGCCTTGCATGTCATTGCTTCTGAAGAGGCTACTTCTTGGAGATGTCCTGTTCCTGCCTTAAATGGCACAAAATGGTACCCGAACCCTGGGCTGTATAAGAAGAAAAAGAGGGAGAGAACAAGAAAAATGATGCAGTGTGCCTCGGATTTAAGCATTCCTGAATAAAGACCTCACTGATATCAACATTTACCCAAATCAAAGCGAGTTCCCTAAACTCAGATTAAAATGAACATAAAGGATGTTGGGGCGGGGGGGAGAGTCCTCTTTTTAACCAAATAAAGTGCACTATCTTTTCACTCTGTCTCTCTTCGGTGAACAATACGGGGTTGCCTGGCCAGAGCTTGTCATCTGTGTTTATCTCATCTGGTCATCTGTAATTCGATTGCAAGCCCCTATGGACAGTAGCGGTAGAGTTGTAATCCAATTTTGTACAGTGCCTGGCACAGTCCCTTCACCATAAAGAGGGTGCTCAATAAATATTTATTGACGATGGTTATCTTTAATTCCTCAGGAAGCTTAGGCAATTCCAGGCCACTCTGCTTAGTTGAATGATAATGGAATTGATAAACTATCATGGGGGAAAACACATGGGTGGTAGATTTTTTAAAACCAACCCACCATCAAAGATTCAAAATGGGGAGATAGAATTTAGCACCCGAGGGATGTTACAGGTTTAACACTGACTTTGTGCCAAACTTGTAACGGCGATCTGAGCACTAGAAGAGACAAAACACCATAAACCAGGGCCTTAAATGTGACTCTTCTGGCACTTTCCTTAAGAGATGCTAAAGTTTATAATATTGAAGGTTTTCTCTTCACCTACCAAAGTTTCTAATAAGTCAAATAAATTGGCCCATAAAGTCAATATGATTTTAATTCTGGGCAAACATATTCATCAACCCCCAGATGGTTTTTCTTTGTTAAAAATCACGGAACTGACATCACTGGAAACATGATACACGTTTGGCTGATAGAGTCTCTTCCGACTACAAAATTTTCCTAACCTTGGCAAATAAAGCCTTACACAAGAAGTGAAGTAATTGGGGAATTTTTTTTCCCTCTACATTTGAAAAAAAAAGTTTAACCTCTCTTGAAATACCTCCAAACACACACGTCTAATTAAAAACACACCCAAAGCCAGTAAGAGAGCAGGTCACTCATAAGTGACAAAGTGAGGCAAGAAATTCCAGGAGCCAGGAAAACCTGGGGACACCTTTTTCAGGCATGCATCAGGGCAAGGAGAAGGCTGTGCCTGCATGGTGGCCCCGGGAGGTAGAAGAGCTGCATTGGGTAATGCACACTCAATGGGATGCCCAGCCAGTGGGAATATTTGGCCATCCTTCTGATACTCTAGTGGCAAGAATTTTGAGCCATAGCTTTTGTGGGCCTTTCCCTACTTTTCAGTGCAAGCATGAGGTTAAAGAAATAATGTTGTGTAAGAGGTAAAAGGGTGAGACACAGAGACAGAGAACAAGGAGTTCAAGAAGAAAGCAGTGAGATTGCCCAACATGGGCTTGTCCATTCGGAACATTGGAGAAGACAGAATCCATTGTTTCTTGCAGATGATTCCTTTGGAATTCTTTTCTTGGCTTCTGAGACTGGTTCACCTTGTGACCTTAAATTTTTCCCTTACTGCCTGGTTCCTTTGCCTTTGTGCCTTCCTCTGTCCTTCAATACCAGGAGCCTCTGTTGATTGAAAAATGGATAGCAAATGGAAGAATTCCATAGTCGTGCAGATAATGAAGACGCTTCACCTGGATCTCTCTCACCAGAGCTAAGGTTAAAGTGCTTGCTCTCTTTCATCTATTTTGCACTAAAAAAAAAGGCCTCCTCCCCATGGTTAGGGACGTGGTTTTCAGGCCAGTTTCTCTTGCAGTTATCTATCCCTGCACATGCACAGTGGATTAATATTGGCAACTGGAGAGTCAAAAGTCCATCCCATGACTTATGTGGGATTGGAATTTGGGCTTTCAGTCGCTGCCTTCAGTTTCTCAGAATTGGAGCTTATCGGCCTAGGGGCTGATCTGCACTCTTCCTGGGTAAATTTATACCGTATGAAAAAGTAAATGAGGGCACCTGGGTGGCTCAGTTGGTTAAGCGACTGCCTTCAGCTCAGGTCATGATCCCAGGGTCCTGGGATCGAGTCCCACATCGGGCTCCCTGCTCAGCAGGGAGCCTGCTTCTCCCTCTGACCCTCTCCCCTCTCATGCTATTTCTCTCCTGCTCACTCTCTAATAAATAAATAAATAATCTTTAAAAAAAAAAAAAAAGAAAAGAAAAAGTAAATGAAACAGCAGAATGTGTGTGTCATCAAGGATGACCAGAGAGAATGATGTAGGGAATGATGTTTAGGGACTAGTATGAAAAGGTTCCCCTGAAAGAAACTGCCCTGTGGTCAGAAACACCCTTTCCACCTCCCCCGACCAGAGCCCAGCTCAATTCCGCTGTGGCCAGGATGCCAGGGCACCGACCCTGGGCATTCGCTGATTCTATTTCCTTTGGCCAATTGCTCCATATCTCCAATTCTCAGTTGTCCCTTCTATAAAATAAACAATTTGGAAAGGGTGACCATGGAGGTCCCTTCCAGCTCCAATAGCTCAGGAAAGCAGGAAATGGTCATCAAGGTTCCCAAGAGAAAAGACTCTCCGTCAAAGGTCTGTTTGGGATCCCGTTCCCCTGCTCACTAGCTGTGTAAACTTGATTTTGAGCAAGTGTATCCCCTCGCTAAGCCCCAGTACCCTCACCTTAAAAATGGGGATAACGACAATATGAACCTCCAAGACTTATCATGGGATTAATGAAGCTGATGCATGCAGCATGCCTGGCACAGAGTAAGAGCTAAGTGACTCTAAACCAGCATTTTAACTTTAATACTAGCATTACAATTATTCTAGGGCCCCACAGCACACATGTCAAGAGTACTGTCAGTAACAAGGGGTGAAGATCGCAGGTGTATGGCCAGGCTGCATGAGTGGAGATGACCACACGATGCCTGACCTTAAATTCCCAATTCCTACCACCTAAGGTTCTATTCCCCTTGTGGGCAGAGGTTGGGGTTTGCATATTTTTATTTTCGTCCTTATGCTTTTCTGTGCATTCCAAATTTTCTACAGTGAATAGCAATTATTTTTAAAACAGAAAAAAAAGCCCATTTTGTGTGTTTTAAATATAATTTTGACTCGATCTTGCACTAACCACTAACGAATGCATAAACTGCGGTGGACGCAAATCATTTCTTTGTTCAGAGTAAAAGTTTGCCGTGTCCTCATTCAACGTATAACAAGGAGCAAGTTTGCCTTTATGAATCAGTGCAAGAGGTATCACACATCTGGCATTTGTGGAGATATCCTGAGACCTCCAGCAACCTGAAATTTCTTCCCATAGCTTAATTGCTATGGGACAAGACAAATAAGTTTCGAGGAGCGTCCTTGGGGGAACCTTAAAAATTGTGATTCAGGGGCACAGTTGGTACAGCATGCAACTCTTGATCTCAGAGTCGTGAGTTTAAGCCCCACATTGGGCATGGACCCTACTTAAAAAAAAAAAAAAAAAAAAAAAACCTGTGAGTTCAGTTAGGACACAAAATGACAATGGGGACAGAGAGCCTGCAGAGACAGGAAATGTCCTGTGTTTTCTGCCTGAGGTGATCAAATAATTCTATTTGTTGCAAGTGCTAGCTCATCTTCCTGCTAACGGGGCAGGTAGGTAAAAGGCCTCAAATAATGCCTTTCATCACCCCAGATTATTAGCTACAATGAAGGCTTCTTAGACTAGAAGAGAAAAAAAAAATCCTAGGAAGAAAGCCAGAAAGAAAACCTTTTCAAGGGGTTAAGTCAAGGAGTGCCCATGGGTAGGAGTGCAGAGGGATACACAACACAGCAAACAGGAACAAAAGAGTATTTCCTGTGATGAATATGCATGATGAAGACTTTCATATAAATGTATAGACATAAAACTTTACATTGATAAAAAATTTTATATGCGTTGGTGCTTCGCGGACATTCCCACTGATGTGTGGCTCAAGGTAAAGGAACACGTGTGTGCCTTGTATGTTTCGGGGCACACAGGAAGAGAAAGAATGAGCGTAGACTGTGCTGGACCCAGAAAGCTTGCAATTTCTTTCAAGACTTGAGATGGTATCTTACCATGATATGGATTTCTCATTTCTGTAGTAAAAGAATGGAACCAAACCCTAGTTGTCTGATCATTTACTATCTCTTTTTTTATTATTATTATTTTATTTGTTTATTTCCCAGAGAGAAAGAGAGAGAGCATAAGAAAGGAAGGGGCAGACAGAAGGAGAAGCAGGCTCCCCGCTGAGCAAGGAAGCCGATGTAGGACTCTATCCCAGGACGCTGGGATCATGACCTGAGCCAAAGGCAGACGCTTAACCAACTGAGCCACCCAGGCATCCCCACACTGTCTCTTCTTACAGGCACATAAGACCCAGTGAAGAAGCACCATTCGTTCTTTGTTCCATGGAAAGCTCAGCTCCATAGGTGCTGGCAATTACGAAAACAATGTTAATGTGCCGGGTCAAGGGGAGGGAGTGAAACTGCGGGTGGTAACACCCTGCTCAGTGGGTATGGAGGTGAATATGTAGAGTTGTGATGAAGCAAATCGGGAGCTCTGCCAGCATCCTGGAGCACATAGGCAATCTGAGGCGGAAAGTGCCAGAAAGTCATCAGACAGCGATCACTACCCACTTTGACTGACTCATGGAGGAACACATGATACAGTCTTAGAGATCTATGGTACACCTCTGGAGACTTTGAAGTTCACATCAGGAAACCGAGGCCGGAGGGCGCGGGCGATATCTATTTCTCTTTCGTCATAGAGCCTGACTTCAGAAAAGAAGATGGAAGTTTTGAACAGTTAGTTCAGTCAATGGTAGAGGCATAACCAACAGTTTGCTTTCTAAGTGAAGTCCTTCCAAATTATACTTGCTGAAAAAAAAAATTCTAGTATATAGAGGAAGAGTGTCCTTTTCCTTGTTAAAGTTACAATTTCGTGATCGCACAATGACGGGAGAGAGGAGTTTATTGTACAAAGAACAGCTGGGAAATACTGCTTCTGGTTTCTTTCTTTCTTTTTTACAATAGTCTATTCACTTTTTTTTTTTTTTAACCATCTGAAATCAGATGGTTGTTATTCCTTCTGTTCCCGTTATTATCTCACAGTTTGAGGATTTTCAGAATTGGTGTTGTAGTCAATGCTTACATTTACCCAGATGACGGCCAGTTTCTCTGACCAAAATTACTTATTGCATGACAGCTCCCCACAGCCGTCTCAGTTAAATGTCTTCCCCAAATCGTTCTTAATAGGACTTGCAGGGAGGTTGATGCGTAGTCTCTCGGTCTAGGAAAGTCTTCATCTTCCCTCAGTCTTGAATAGTGGGACGGCCAGTCAGAATTTTCAATAGCAGTGAATTTCCCTTGGCTCTGAGAGCTCATTCTGCTGTTTTCTGGGCTGTTGTTTTTGAGATTTCTGCGGTCGGTATAATTGTTCCCTTTTTTAGATATGTCTGTTACCCCAAATTCCTTTTAATATTTTTGTTTTTTGTTTTGTTTTGGTTTAGTTTTGGTGTTCTGCAGCTTAACTTTGAGATGGCTAGGGGCACTTTATGTATCCTTCCAGAACTTGATGTGTTTCTTCATTCTAAAGATTTGTACCTCGCATTGCTTTTGGAAAAATTATCAGCCATTATCTTTTTTTTTTTTAATATTTCCTTTTCCTGTTCTCTGCTCTTTCCTTTGAACTCCGATTCTTCTAGACAGATGTCAGCGTTTTTTCTATTCTCGTGTCTCTTAAATTCTTAAGATTTTCTAACTCTCTCTGCTACATTCTGGGTGATTTATTCATAATTCATTCTCTTTCAGTTCATTTCTTTCTTCAGCTGCGTCTAAGTCACACTTTATTTTGCCTGTTGGGTATTAACTTCCAGGATTATATATATTTTTCATTGCATAGTTCTATTGTGTTCCTTTTCAAATCTGCTTCTTTTCTTAGGGACTTGTCTCTCTTTGTGCTTCCTTGTCTTCTTTTATCTCTCTCCTCTCACTTTATGTATTTTTTTTTTTAATTTAGACTCTTAGGCTCAGAGAATTGAATTAAGCATATGTCCCAGATCATAATATTAGCTGCTGCCACGTTTTGAGCTCCCTGGAAAGCAGACAGACCCGAGGCAGAAATCAGATGTAGTGACTTGGTTAGGGATGATCATGGGTTCAACTTCTGGGGAAGGGAAGAGAGGAGCTGGACTGAGCAGAGAGAGAAGCTGATCGGGGATGCCTCCCTGGTGGGAGCAGGGAAAAACTGCTCCTTCAGAGGTGTCCCCAGCAGGACAACCAGTGGGGCCTCTGCAATGTCACATACGGGGTGCGGGCCACCTGGAAAGGGAGGGTAACTTTGGATGGGGCAGCTGTCTTCAGGCAAGGCAATCTCCAAAGTGGCTGGCAGCTGAGGGCTTTCCAGCAGCTGAGGGCAAGTCCTTCAAGCCTGATGAGTCCAGGCAGCACCGCACGGTAGAGACTATAACAGGCAAGACATATGGCAAACGCTGTGTGGTTTCTCCACACTCCTGTGAGGTAGGCACCATGACCAAGTGTCATTTAGAAGTGAGGAAACTGAGGCACAGAGGGATTAAGTAATTTGCCCAACCACCATAACCCAGGCAATGAGATGGCAGCACTAAGATATAAACAGAGGGCATCTGGTTCTACAGCCTGTGTCCATCCTATTGCACTGGAGTCCCTTGGGTCATGGCCTGCTGTCACCTCCCATCCACACAGGAGCTTGTTATTATTCTGTTTCATTATTTTTTCATCCCAATTCCCACTTCTATTCTTCTCTTCCACACATAAATGGCATTATGTTAGAGAGATCACATTCTTATCTTTTTTTAAATTCAACTGCTCTTTTTGTTTAAGGCCCATCTGTGTTAACATCTATGCTCCTATTTTATGTCATCAATCTATCCGATAACTCATCTCTTCAAAAACTTGTATTTTTCAGTCTCTTTCCAATTTTATTTTATTATGTCAAGTTCTGGGGGTAAAGGGGTAATATTCTTGGTTGTTGAATGTTATAGATTCTTGATTGCAATGGGTTTGTTTTGTGTGTCTGTTTCAACGTTTGGTTGTGAACTCATCTTCCAATGGCCTGGATTAGGGAAGGCCTTCCTAGAGCTATTTTGACATTGATTCTCTTAGATGGCCTTGGACCAATTTTATGTTAATTTCTCAGCTAGAAATTTAACTTCCCACCCCACGAGACTGGTATTCTGATTTCTTATAAGAAAATTTGGCTTTGCCTTGAAACCAACAAGAAATAAGATTGCTTTTATCTCCTTACACTTGTGAGCAGATTTTTTTTCTGGTCCCCTTTCTCTCTCTGCATAGCCCTTCCGACATCTGGCTCCAAGCTGGGGTTCCATTACAGCTCCTTCTTAACGGGGTCTTACCAACCACTGCCCAGTGGCTATTGTTGGAACCACCCCCTTCTCCTCCCAGGTCACTCACCTGCTCAAAGAACATTTGTAGTTCTACTCTCAGGCCCCTTAGGCAATCCCTGTCTTTCCTGTGGGCTCAGCTGACATCTTTAAAAAGGTGTGTTGTATCTTATTCAGCAATTCCAGATATTGTAGTTGGAATGTTGGTCCGTTGGCTTAGCGTGTCATGTTGCCTCTCACCTGAACCGTGTGTTCTCTTGCCTGGGCTACGTGGAGTGGGACAGGAAGAGCTCACTGACCTGTGTAGCAACAACCTTTTGTTTTTAACTGCTCTACTGAGACATAAGTCATACCATGAAATCACACTTTCAAGCACACAATTTAGTGGAGTTTAGTCTCTTCACAGAGCTGCACAACCAGCGATGCAGTCCATTTTAGAGGATTTTTGTCGTAGCCAAAAACTTGCACCCTTGTGCCATCACTCCCCATCCCTCCCCCCACCAGCCCCCGGCAACCACTAATCTGCTTTCTGTCCTGTGGCTTTGCCTGTTCTGGACATTTCATATCAGTGGAATAATATAATATATGACCTTTTATTTATTGGCTTCTTCACCCAGTATAAGGTTTCCAAGGTCCATCCATGTTGTAGCATTCATTAGTACTTACTTCCTTTTTATTGCCAAATAAAATTCCCTTGTGTAGATACACCACATTTTGTTTATCCATGTCAATGGACATTTGGGTTGTTGCCACTTTTTAACTATTATCAATACTGCTGCTATGAACATCTGTGTACAAGATTTTACATGAATATGTATTTTTATTTCATGAATATATATTCCATTTCACTACACACAGGAGTGGAATTTCTGGGTCCTTTGGCAACTCCATGTCTAACATTTTTCAAACTGTTTTCCAAACTGGTTGCACCATTTTACGTTCCCACCAGCAATGTGTGAAGGTTCCAGGCCTCTCTTATTATGCTAGATGCAATGGGTCCTATGGTGTGTTGAGTTGTAGTTGACTAGACATTCTGACATCTATATCCACTCTTCCACTAGATGGTTTTCCTTGGATGTTCTATGAGTGCTTCAAATCCAACAAGTTCCAAACAGAACTCATCATCTCTCTGTCTTCCTGTAAATATGCTTCTCTTGTATCCACCAACTTGCCCAATACAGAAATCTGGGAGTCATTCTAGCTGCCCAGTCTCACTAATGCCCTCCTTTTAACCAGTCATCAAGGCCTGAGTTTTCTTCTCTTAGAAGAGCTCACAAAGCCATTCTCCTCTGTATCTCACAAATGTCATAGTTATGATTCATTTTCTCACTTAAATTATTACAATGGCCAGTTTACTGATTTCCCTGCCTTTGTTCTCACCTACCTGCCACCCATCTACCATCCCATGGGCAGGTGGTCACTGTAAATTGCCAACCACAAATCCAATCACATCCTTCCTCTGCTTAATCTTTTGATGCTTCCCTATATCTCCAGGACAATTTCCAAATTCTATAGCAGAGCTTCCAGAGCTCTTCAAGATCTGGTGCACACAGACCTCTGCAATGTCTATCTTGCCATTTTTACACCACACGACCTCTGCCTTCCCAACAATGACCTCTTCTCTGCTTCCCAAACTAGCTCTGCTACTTCAAACAGCTGTTTTCAGTGTATTTATGGATCATCTAATCAATCACAACATTTGAGGTAAGCAGGGCAGAATTTTATTATTTCTAGTTACTGATGATAAAAGGAGGCTTGGTGAAGACACCTGCCAGAAATTATACCAAAGCTCAGCAAACAGCCTGATGTCATATTGGGGCATTCCAATTCTAATGCCACTTCCTTCATACTAAGCACAGAGCCCAGACTGAGCTTCCTTTAGCTCTTGGATTTTGTTTTTGTCCCTCTTACTTCAGGTCCTTTATTTTTTATTATGATTTTAAAACTTTATTTAATTCAATTAATTAACATATAGTGTATTATTAGTTTCAGAGGTAGAGTTCAGTGATTCATCAGTCTTATATAACATAACACCCAGTGCTCATTACATCCCATACCCTCTTTAATGCCCATGACCCAGTTACCCCATTCCCCCACCTCCTCCCCTCCAGCAAGCCTCAGTTTCTTTCCTATGATTAAGGGTCTTTTAAGGTGGTATCTCATTGTGGTTTTGATTTGTATTTCCCTGCTGCTGAGTGATGTTGAGCACTTTTTCACGTGTCTATTGGCCATTTGTATGTCTTCTTTGGAGAAATGTCTGTTCATGTCTTCTGCCCATTTCTTGATTGGATTATTTGTTTTTTGGGTGTTGAGTTTGTTACGTTCTTTATAGATTTTGGACACTAGCCCTTTATACTTCAGGTCCTTTAAATGCTATGCCCATCTCCTCTGCCCGTAATGCTCTCTGTTTTGTTGATTACCACATCATATGACATTACCACACAAGTGTGTATTTAATTACACGCTTTCTTGTAGTTTTTAATAGTCTTCTGCCGTGACTCCCCATCTAGATGAGGAATGCCCATGATTTTTGCACAATGCCAGGCCATGGTAGGAATTCATGTGATTCCTTTGCATGGATTAGTGATTATTGCATGGTTGCATTTAGCCTCTTCTGCAGATATCTTTCAGCTTTTAGCCATAAGAGTTCCCTGGAAAGCACAAACACTGTATATCTTCTTATGTCAACAACATTTCTACAGTTTCTATTCTTGCCATATTATAATATCCTAGGATCCTGGATTACTGGATATATTGGGATTTGAGGGTCCTGATACATACTTCTTATCATTATTATTTACATACTGATATTTGGAAATTAACTATATATTGGTCTTTGCATATAATTTAGGAGGGTAAAAGGATCATTTTGTGTCAACTAATTATAGTGAAATTAAAGTAGATTTTCTACTCTGAGTTCACTCAGAATTTTACCAACTCGGAAGCAGACCATTCTTGACTCTCTGTAATAAACTCCTTTGCTTGTCACCCTCCAACCATATCTTACATCTCACCGGAGTGTAAAGCAGAGGTAGAAATTTCTCATTTCATCAGTCACTGCTTTTCCATTGGTTTATACAGAACTTTTATTTGAGCCAAGTGCTTTAATACTTGGGAGCTTTATTAGTTCTCTTTCACAAAAGTCCCAGGAACTAGATAACAAAGTTTATCAACCTTTGATAGATAAGAGAAATAAACTGTTCATCTACCATCAAACTACAATTAGAACTTACAACTCCCAAAACCTGTCTGTTGTTCAGTTTGCTATACTTTTATGGTATACATGTTTTCTCCTTTTTCATTGTCTTTTTGCTATCAGAGTGTTATTTTAAGGAGTTAATTTCCTACGAAATAGTAAATAAAACTTGCTTTTAAAAAATGCAGAGGAGGGCGCCTGGGTGGCTTAGTTGGCTAAGCGACTGCCTTCGGCTCAGGTCATGATCCTGGAGTCCCTGGATCGAGTCCCGCATCGGGCTCCCTGCTCGGCAGGGAGTCTGCTTCTCCCTCTGACCCTCCCGACCCTCCCCCCTCTCATGCTCTCTCTCTCTGTCTCTCTCTCAAATAAATAAATAAAATCTTAAAAAAAAAATGCAGAGGAGTTTTAAAAAATAGTTGCTGTTAAATCTCTCAAACAAGTACAAGGTAAAAGTTATTTTGGAATGTTAATTATAAACTTCCTGAAATTCTATGGGATATAATTGAGCTGTCTGACACAGCTCATGGCATTTCATGGGCATTTCAAATGATGCAGAACATAAGGTCTTAACTCATTTATTCCCTGAGTTAGAAGATGCAAAGAATCTTGAACAATGAAGTCTATAATCACCTAAAATTGCCACCATATCTGACTGCTCATGGTATGGACCAAACATCATCTGCTTGATTGGCATACCAAATATAGGGAACACATAATAATTGTACCAAAGTTAAAAGGATGGTTCTAGTTAGTTGCTCAGCGTCAGCTGAATATTGACAATCAAACGTTTATTTAAAAATTATCTTAAGATAATGCAACCTATGCAGATGGCTTGGTAATTTACATTACCTGATCATTGATTCTTAACTTTTAAATGGGTCTTTACTTATCCCATTTTGTGTCACTTTTAAAAATTCCTTTCACCACCAATACCTTAGTGGAGAAATCCCTTGATTTTTTGATTTGTGGAAGATTTGCAAGAAATGCTCTCAAACATCTGTGTTCACACACACACACATGCACACACAATGTCAATTCACATTGTCTAATGATTGCCCCTAAACAATTCTCTTATCCACGAACTAATAGCATTGTGTGTGTCAGGTAGAACTCATATCTTCACAAAACAGAACTACATTGCCTCCAGAATTTCAATTTAAAAAAAATAATAATAATCTTTGTGATTATGTGCATATTCAACAGGTGACATTTAGAAAATGTGAAGCACTTTCACCAAGGAAGTCCTTTGGAGTAAGTGATTTCATACCTTTCAAGCTCCAAGAATACAAATAATGTTCTGAGTTGCAGTTATGTTAAGAAGTATTCTTTGGTACTTGCTCCAGCTAAGATTGTTAACTTGGAACCTTGAGCTGTTGAATCAGGTGACTCGATCTAGAGCAGCACTGTCCAACAGAAATATAATGGAAGTCACAAATGTGAGCAACATGTGTAAGTTTAAATTTTCTACATAGTCACATTTAAAAAGTAAAATATATATATATGACATTAGTTTTAATGATACATTTTATTTAGCATAATATATCCAAAATATTATCATTTCCACATGCAATAAATATAAAAATAATGGAGCCATAATTGAGCCAATACTAAGTCTATGAAATCTTGTGTGTAATACACCTGGACAACACCTGTCCATTCCGACTAACCACATTTCTGGTGCTCAGTAGCCACCTGCGCGATGCTGGATTGCTTAGGTCTAGAGCTTCTCTTGCCTTTATTTTTAGTAACAACAACAAATCAAGACTGGCTTTGTCTTTCATGTGCCAACAGTTCTCATTAAAAAAGATGCCCTACCCTACATCAGTTAACAACTTCAATAAAAAAACAAAAAGAAACAAGAAAAATCTGTTCTCTCAGTTTGGTGCCAATAATGGGGCTCAGGCTTCCATACTTGCAAAAATATGACCAAAAGGATAGCCGTCAAATCACTAATTCCATCCTTGTCTTCCCTCTCAAGCAAGCAAACAAAAGAACAACCACCATAAAACCTGTCTGAGTTGTCTTGGAACCAGGGCCTGGGAATCTCCATATTGTCCTGCTGTTAGAGAAATAGCTACAAAGGAGGAGCAGGAAAAGAACTGGGTGTGATTCATCAGCCTCAGGCCCGAGGGCAGAGACTGAAAACCCATACTATGAACTAAGACAGAAGTCATAGTTGGAAGGTTGGTTGAATTCATTGTCGTCTGGGTGTTCTACTTTCTATCTTTTCCTCCCATGGAGAAGCACTGCTCCCAAAATACACCCACCTGTGCAATGCAGTATTCGGTGGAGGGAAATGTACTTCCTGATTTCATGCTCCACGGCATTAAGATTGAGAGGCCTGTAATTTAACCCAAAGTGGAGCAGCCACAAATGCTCTTCTTTTTTACATGTAAATATTGAATCCCTGTTAGGAACATGCTATACGATGTGCCAGAGTCCTGCCTTAGCATCATGGGATTCACAGATTAATTACAAATTGCTGAAGAGGCAGGAGCTGCTGTGGCCCGGTTCATTAGGTCATGGACATAAGACTCTACCCTGACGACCTGTCTCCTGCACTCCTAAGCAAGGGGAAAAGGGTGAAGTTAGGGATGGAAGTGTTCCAGGGGTTGGGACTAGACATACATTTGGGGTGTGGTACAGTTCTTGTATAAGTGGGCAGTTCGATGTGATTAGAGATAAAATGTGGGGTAAGTAATTTATCATTGCTCAGCTCATCTCTCTACATGTATAAGAAAGAGAAGCACAGGAGAAATTAATTGGAAGGGAAACTCTCAAGTCAAAGAAATTGGTCATACCCAGGTTGAGACCTGACAGAATGACACAGAATCTGGTTTGTCCCTGTTCCTTGTTTTATTCATTTTGTTTTAGAACAAGGCCCATCTGCTGTGCTGTCAGTGTCTGTTTCCTCGAGTGGCAACACCTCTGTTTGTTACCCATCCTGATGGGCAATGGAGAAGAATGGCCTCGGGTATTTTTGCCATCTTAAAACACGATCATAATGTGTCCATACTTTCTTGAGTGGTAAGTGCAATGCACACTGTTTGGGTGATACTTCAGGTGATTTTAAGTTTATTTTAATTCTTTGATCCTCCCATCTGAATATAAGAGATAAAGAAAAACACAAAACCCAACTTTCATAATAAAAGATGTCTTGATAAGCGGGTACTCAGAGTCAAGATACTTGGTTTGACAAAGGATTCATTTCTGATTAGCAATGTATTTTGTGAAAACAGAATTGAAATTAGAATTGTTCTAGAAATAATAAGAGTAAACCCTTTATCTAAGCACATGTATCAGGTACTTTTTATTCTAAGTGCTTTGCATTGTATTAGCTTTAATTCTTACAACAGCCCTCTGATGTAGGTACTCTTTGTTCTTCTCTTTTAGAGATGAGAAAGCGTAGGCACAGAGAGGTTAAGTAACTTGTTCAAGGTCACTCAGCCTGTAACTTGGAGCTGGGATACAAAATCCAGGCAGGCTGGAACCAGAGGCAGACCCCCAACTGTCTCTGTAATGTGTGGTCATCATGCCCATGGGGGGGCAGAATAGTATTTCTATAAAGTGCCTAAGTTGGAAGTCCTATTAAAAACTTCCTCTCTGTGTCCCAAACTGCTATCAGTAGAGTCCCTCCTTCCAATGAACATAATCTCCAAGGAGCCCTAATGAAGCGCAAATATTATCAGAAAGGTGTAAAACCTAGCATCGTTTACATAGTAGCACACAGCTTTGATAACAATTTAAAAAACTCATTTCACTATAAGGAATAGAATCCTGAGGAAATTGAATACAAGATAAGTTTCTTAGGTTGGGAGGAGAGATCCAGAAACATATAGAATTGTCATAAAGCTATCAAAGAAGAAAAAGATAAAGGAAAAACAATGCAAATAAGCAAAGATTAAGATAGCACCCTTTCATCTATATATTTAGCCAAAACTTCACTCTGTCAAACCCAGCAAGGCATTAAAAACTCGAATCTAATGAAGATTAAACAAAAAGTAGAAGACAATTAACTCTGAATCCAAGCAACTCATTTTTGCATTTCTCAATGTTTATATTCAAAGATATTGTAATGTAATCATAGCGAACATATTTTGTACATACACAGACCAAGCTCTGTTCTAATCACGTGCTTGGATTATTTTATTGAATCCTCACATAAATCCTGTGCAAAAGATGGTCTCATTATTCCCATTATACAGGTGACAAACCTGAAGCTCTTGATTTTACCACAATCTAAATTGTATAGGATATGCAAGATCACTTTCTTAAGGTAAGACTTAGTAGACTCAGCTAGTCAATAATAATGAAAAAATGGTTCACGTATCATTAAGATCCCCTATTTCTCTTCAGTGTCCATTTGAAATCTGATGCCTTTACACAAGAGCTATTAACCTGCCCTTTTGACTATAGCATTGTTTTTAAAATTAGGAATCCTTGTATCAGAAAAGTTTATAGGGTAGGAGAGGGATGGGGTAAATTTTTTGTATTGTATCTTTTTACTTTACACTTTCTCTTTTCCCATCCTTAAAAACTGATCAATAGCCAGAATGCCCTTAAAAAGTTAGACTTTAAAATTGAGTGTGAGAGTTAATTACAATTAAACACCCTGCAATTGGTTCATGTGGATGATCACAGACCACTTCATAGAATCTAATTCAGAGGTAGATGGCCCCTGAGGCTCTTGAGGGGCGCGGATCATCTTGCAGTTCTTCTAAAATAAGAGTTCTACTCAAGAGGAAGAACCTTCCCTTTTAAGTTTAGCTTCCTATGGAAATTAACGGAGTCCCCTTGAAAAATACCACTATTGCAACAAGGGATTAATTTTTTATAGGGCGATCTCTTGGGTCATTATTTCAATGGTTCTTAATCTTTTGGTATCATACACTCCACAGAGAAACCTCTTGAAATTTTAAAAAGATTGCCTCCCAAAAAGGTACAAATTGGGGAATTTTATAGACCTACTGAAGCCTATGCATGCTGTGCCCTCTGTCAGATATCATATCACAAATTAAGACCAACTGAGTTATACCAAAGGCTAGGCTAAGAAATACTGTCAGGGGGTTGGGGATGTATCTATGAAACATCTAAATTCACAAAACAAGAACATTCCCAACTCCTAGTCGGATGTTGGATTCTATCATGAGAAACATTTATTTTAAAAGCCTCCAGAACAATAGAGAGAAATTACCTCTTCAGCACCTCACCACTGGCCTCCTCTTCATTGTACAGTGATGAGTCTTTTTTCAGTGAGTCTCTCTCTTAGGAATATATACAAGAGAATAAATCATGTTCACCTGTAATATCAGGGGAAAGGGATGTTGCTAATTAAGAGCGGGGCAATTCGAACTTCTTCTTAGCCCTGGGGAGGAATACCCAGGTGTGCTGAGACAGATACGCTCGGAGGAAGAAAAAGAGATGCTCTATAGTCAAACACAGCACTGGGCTTCTTTCGTGAATTGATTTTCCCACTGGGTGACATCCTGGCAATTTCTGTTGCCCAACCAATGATGTAACTAAGTAGATGGAGCTGAAAGCTGGGTCAGATAAAAAAAAAAAAGTTTAATCTAACAAAAGCAGCCTTAGTCTTTGCTGTGGAGGGAAGCTGATTTAACAGGCAATAGCAGATTAAATAGGAAGCTGAAACAGGGAGAAAAATCATATTAAACCATTAAAAAATGAAGATAGAAGAACATCACAATGCCAATTATTTGGAGAAAAAGCACAACATTACCATAGAACTTTCAACAATAAGATAAATGATATCTGCTTTAGATTACAAAAATAGGTCTTTTGTTCTCTGTATATATTTTCAATTAAATGCTATTGTTTAATTAATAGACTATAACTTCATGCATTAAAGAAAAGCATAAGGTCACATGATTGTCTTAGACCACAGACTTACTTCAGAATCTCAAAAAATGAGGACAGCCAATGTGTTTCAAAGTTTGGACGGTAAGCCACCTAGGTTTGAATTACCTGTGGTATTTAAAAATTCAAATTCTTAGGCCCCACTGACCTGTTGAATCAAAAATGGAAGGGTAAAGTCTGGGAATCTGCATTTTAACAACCTCCTAGGTACTACAGCTACTAAAATTTGAGAACTGCTGATTCGTGCCCTTACTTGGAATTCCCCAGAAAATGTCATCATAAGAAAGTGGCTCTCCCTAGAAGCACCCTTTTCACCCTCTTTGTTATAGACTGGGATTTTTCTCCTTTGTTCACTCTCCCTCCTCCCCATCACTAAAAGCCCTTTTCGCTTTTTGGGAGATCCCACACTCACGCTTACCCTGTTCTTCACCCTAATGACAGCCCAGCATGGTTTCTGTAGGCTGAAAACAAGTGAGGGAGGAGAGAGGTCTGCATTCCCAAATCTCACTGTTGCTACTTCCTCTTGATGAGGCTCCCATCCCGTTACCGGTCCCAGCTCTCACACTCCATGCAGCCCTCCATCTCACCCCCTGTTGAAACCCTGGATTCAGGACGCTGACACAAAAGGAATATTTTACATCCAAAGACCCACCCATCCCTCCTCCAGGTACAACATCTAAGTGGACAAAGAAAGAAGGAGGAGGCAAGGTCGTAGAAATGAATCTTTAAAATCCCTTTTTGGGGCGCCTGGGTGGCTCAGTTGGTTAAGCGACTGCCTTCGGCTCAGGTCATGATCCTGGAGTCCCTGGATCGAGTCCGCATCGGGCTCCCTGCTCGGCGGGGAGCCTGCTTCTCCCTCTGACCCTCCTCTCATGCTCTCTGTCTCTCATTCTCTCTCTCTCAAATAAATAAATAAAATCTTTAAAAAAATAAAAATAAAAAATAATAATAAAATCCCTTTTTGTTCTGTCGCTATTAAGGCTATAGTGAAATAAATTCATTCCCAAGGGAGAGAGAAAGACTGGAAGCAACAGGACATCACAAAATAAAGGACAAATAAGACATCCAATTCTTGTACCACTCGGAATAAAGAGGTGGCCAGAGAATCCAAGCTTGACCAAAACTGCCATCAGGGTGTCTGCTGGGAACAGGGCTCTCATCTCCATCCCCACATCCAATGTCTTGCTTCATAGTCCCAGCCCTCAATTCCTGCTAATCCTATCACCCCATCGTCACACTCCATGCTTCAGCTGGCAAGCTGACTCGGAAGAATTTGGAGGCCATCCAACCCATTGCTCAGTGGGGAGTGGCAAGGCAGGAGTGGGCAGGGGGCCTTTTCTCCCAGGATGGAAATGCTCTGTTGTCACAGGAGGAGCTCTGGACCTTTTCCTATGGAGACCCCTCATCGAGACACTAGAATTCCATTAGTCACATCTCACAGAGCAGATTTAATACGAGTTTTACAGTCTTCTGTTGGTCAGCCTGCTATCAAGCCAACATGTAGCCATTCACACTCATTCAGATTGCATATGTGAAATTAATATCAATTTTCTGAATAATCAAATGGTTTTATCATGACCAATCTGTGTTCAGTAGCCTCTCATCTTAGTGGTGGTGTGCTAAAAACCTTTGAGCTTTGGATGCAAAAAAATCTCGATTTAAATCAAGTTCTGCCAAGTACTAACTGCATGATTTGGAACAACTTATGTAGTCTAACAGAGCTTTGGTTTCCACATCCATGAAATGAGGAAGATAATTATCTGGAATGGGTTCTTGTGAGGATTTAATTAACCAATATTTATTGAACTCTTCAACGTAGACCGTGTGTCTTGGGGAAGATCCACAGGCAAACAAGCAGCTCTGTTTCCGGGTGCTAAGTGCTCTGATGGAGCCTGGGGTGGGGAGGTGAATAAAGACCTACCTAAAGGAGGTGGTGAGGGAGCTGGGGGTGGTTGAAATGGGTTAAGGTGGTCAAAAGGTACAAACTTCTAGTTATCAGGTCAGTTAAGTCCTAGGGATGGAATGTACAACATAACTGTAATCAACAAAGCACATTGCGTATTTGAAAGGTGCAAAGAGTAATCTTAAAAGTTCGCATCACAAGAAGAAACACTGTAACTATGGTGATGGATGTTAACTAAAATCATTCTGGCAATCATTTTGTGATAGACGCATATATCCAATCATTATTTTCTACACCTAAACCGAATACAATGTTATATGTCAATTATATCTCAAAGAAAAAAAAGCTATGGGACTATCTGGGAGAAAAATCTAAATTGTTCTTGGGACGAAGGAACGCTCAGGGAAGGCCTTGCAGAGGTGATACCTAAAAAGAAGTTGGTGTTCGGAAAAAGGGGGTGGACTTGAAGACAGGTTTCCCAGCACAAAATGGACAGCAAGAACAAGGCCTGGGGGCTACCCAACCAAGGCACTTTGGAGACCTGCGTGTATGCGGTGGGGAGGAGCAAAGAGGTGGAGACTAAGCTTCCAAGTGGTAGAGGTGAGAAGCACTCAGACCAGGAGGGCATTTCCTGTGCCAGACCCCATGAGGTTCATGCCCTGGAGACAATGAGAAGCCACTGAATGGTGTCCCACAGAGAAAAGACACCCCCTGATTTTGAGTTTAGGAAGATCATTCTAACTAGAGTGAGGATTAGCTGTCCCGTAAAGTATCCAACACTTAGCAGTTTCCAATCAGTGATCACTGCTATGATTTATTAAATCATTTGCTTCTTACAGATTAACCCATGTGTTCTGTCTCGGGAGTATTTTCCATGGGCATCTCTCCTTACTGAGGTATTGTGTGTACCTTACTGAGGTGTTGTGTGCTTGCCATAAATTATGTTATTGGCATTCTACTCATCAACATGAGTAGTGAAAGCAGTTCTAAATAATATAATGACTTAACATGAGAAAGACAGCTCCCTGCCTATTGATGTTGTTCCAAATAGACCCAGGATTTAATGCACAGGGGCTTCTGGCTCTTTCTAAGGCTATGATGGTAAGAACCGCTGCAATTCAGACTGGTGTTTTAAGTACTTGACTGTTTGCAGCAATAGCCAGGAAGGCTGATTGATCGCTCTCATTACTCATGTTTGTAACCTAAACTTGTCACCTTTCTTCTGCCATTCGCAGAAGAGGTAAAACCTCACGCATAAGCCTCAAGCAGAACGAACCCACAAAGACCCAGCTGCAGATGGAAACATGCAAGCCTAGAAATTCCAAAGCTATTTTCTTGTCTTCTTGTGATGCTAGGCAGCTCTGTGTTAGTGTCAATAGGACAGAATTGCTTTTGGCCATGATTTTTTTTTAATTTTGAGGCTGAAAATGAATTCCCTCTACCAGGGCACCACTTACAGTATGTTGAGGAGAAAAGTGGTCAGGTCATTTATTTTCTCCAATAAAGTTCATAAGAAATGGGCTTGCATCACTGAGCATCTTGGTTCTTTGGAAAATGTGTTAGAATCGTCTATTAGCTTTGCAACATTAGGCACAAACAGTAAGCATCCCAAGAGAGATCCATGTGAGTCACTGACCATCACCAACAGACAAACAAGAACGTCACCTGAGTCCCACCTGCTTCCTTGTGAGTCACTCCACAGTGAAGGAACTGCTAAGTTAAAAAGAGGATAGCACTTGAGAACCCCCACCTATTATTATTATTATTATTATTATTATTATTATTATTATTTGCACAGATCTGCCTAAATGTGTAAATCCCTCAGGGCTCCCATACCAACCTTAGTGTTATCTTGAAAATGTGCATTTTCTGTTTCTTTTTCAGTTTTCCCTTTTTTTGTGACTATTTGAGGGTGGCCGCATTCATTCACAGGCATTTTGAAATGTGTGCCAAGTGCTTTTTAAACATTTAAAACATTAAGTAATATGAATGTAACCAATAAAGCTCTGTTATTTTTTTGAATTAAAAAAAAAGATAGCTCTGAATGTTGAAAAGATCTAAAAAGATATGAAAAGATTTCTGGGATTATTTTTAAAGATTTGTTTATTTTCTTTTTTGGGGTGCTAATTTTTTTGTTAATAAGGGTACTGCTACCAATGATAATAATATTTATTGGGTGCTTTCCATGTCTCATGAATGTACCAATACTTGCTTTACATTTATTAATATTAACTCTCAACCACAGCTTACAGAGGGGGGAGCTATGACATACAGACATTAAATAACGTGCTCAAGATCAAAACATGGTAGGAGCCACTGACTTACTGGCTCCAGGTTCTCTTCTCTTAACTATTATGCTATGCTGCAGTAAAAAACAAAATAAAATACGTGTGCCTGACCTCAAGAAGAGAAAATTCTAGCTGAGGAGAAAGCCATGTGTACATAAAAATATTGATTAATAATATGAAAAAATATAAGAGTTGACAAAAAGCAGATGCCCAATGAATAGCAGAGGCGATAAAAATTCAAAGGTAGACATGATTCCAGCAAACTGGAGGGGTCCGGGAATGTTTATGGTTTGGAGACTGAATTGGCTGTACAAGGATACAAGAGTGTGGAGGACCCTGCAGGGAGGGTGACTGAGGGTGAGAATGTCCCTGGTGAGCCTGGGGAGGGGGGAGTAAGGTAAGATGGTCAGGCGGGGTCGGTCTGTAAGATGCCTTGAATGTCGGGATATTTGCCTTTGGCCAACGTGAAGACTCACGGGTCTCAGGAAGAGGCTTTTTGATGTTGAGAGATCACAGGCTTCAGAGTCAAAAGTCCTACACTCAACCCCATATACAATGTGGGACCTGGGGCCAGTTACTTCATCTCTCTACACTTCAATTTCTGTAAAATGCCAGTTGAAATTAAAATTTTCACCTTGCAGGGTACTTTATGGATTCAAGATCATTTGCATGCAGCATAGAATCATGTGCTCCACACATAGTAGCTTTTCAATAAACAGCTGCTATCTTTATCTTAGTTTTAAGGCACATTGTTGCAATGATGTCTCCAGTCTGAAAAAAGCTTTTGGTCTTTTTGCATGTAATTTCCCTCAGGTGGAGATGGTGTACTCATTGCAAAAGAAAATCTGCTTCCTTATTTTTTCTAAACAAGAATTTATTTTTTTCTACTGTAAATGTGCAAAAAAAAAAAAAATTGTTCAGAATCCAAACGCTCTAATAGTAACATTTTGGTGTGTTTTCTCTCATTTGGTCTTCCCTAGGGGTGATACTCTTTCATTCACCATGATCATAGGATGTATATAATTCTTGACCTTAATTTTTTAAGGTATGTGTTGCTTTTGCTAAACCATATTGCAAAGATTAGTGATTTACGTTACCAGATTCTGTTCTAATTATCTTCAGCTGTTTTCAAAAATAAAATTTCACCCAAAAGTTGGAGATTTTCCATATTAATGGGAAAAACACCTTTAAAAAAAAATTCCAACAAAGTCTAAGTGGATTGTTCTATTCCTCCAAGAAAGTTTCTAGACTAATAAACAATCCCTGCCTTCACCATCAAGGAACTTCCCAGGGCAGATAAAATAAGGTTACAAATGATATAAAATGATACATTGCAGGACCTGGGTACAATTTCAGTATGTTTCCAAAGCTGTTTTTGTACCGTGTTGAACGTTGTTGGGTATCTTGGGGAAAGCACTGCCCCCCCACAGTGTTTTCACAGAGATGCTTCCACTCAGTTGGACGGATCCATCAAGCGGATATGCTAAAAGCCTGTTCCATTATTTTACAGTCTTTCTCCCTTCCCCCCTCCCCCGCTTTTGCCTGGTGAGAAAGTATCTGGGCTTCCCCACTCATCCACTCTGCCTGTCATTTCTGGCCACTCAGTGAACATTTTGTAACCTGCGATAGAAAGGAAGGCTTTGAAAACAGAACCTAGTTCTTTTTTTAGTGATATACAATGTTGACAGAAATATACTCCAGAGGAATTTAATGCAGCTTTTTTTGGTTCCTGGCACTGCTTCTTTAGTGCATCAGTAAGTGAAAAATGAGCACGGGAAACTCCTGACAGTAGTCAGAGGAGCGGGGAGCCTTCCCCTCAAAGCCAACGATTAGATTCTACTGTACAAACAGGGAAATGTCTCTGAACTCCTCACCTCTGAAAGGTAAACACCAAGAAGGAAATACTCCTCCCACGTGCTTTGAAGCATTCACCTTGTAAAAGGAAAAAAAGGACTTCTTTAAAGAGTTCTTCATGCAGAGAGAAGAGGAAGTTCTTTGAAGTCCAGGATAATTTTGGGTCACCACGAAACCAACTATGCTTCTAGTTACAAGCAATCCTGACCTTTTGGACCAAAAACAATAGAACCACAACCGGGTTATTTCTTCATCAGTGCGTCTCCAGGGAAGTTACAAAAAAACTATAGCCACCCAAGAAGCAGCTGTCTTTACCCCCTCTCCCAGCTCCCTGCCATTCCTTAGCTGAAAGGTAAACCACCTCCAATGGTGAGAGTAAAATAAATACATGGCGATTTTTTTTTCTCCTCTAAAAATATAATTGTATGAGAGAAAAGATCACTTTTGTGAAGTTAACAGATCCAGATCATGTAACATGTCTTTTCTCTTGATTAATTCAGTACTCAAAGCCAGGACCCAAGGGTTAAGTACCCCCTCTGATTTAAATTTAAATGGTAAATTAAATAGTTTATTGAAGGATGTTTATAAAAACGGTCCACAAAGACAGCTGGAAAATTCCCAAGAGGAACGGCCACTTGGGCAATGTCCTATTGATTCTTGTATTTATCCAAATGGTTCTCCGGACCAAAGCTCAACAGCCTACAGAGCTAATTCAATCCTCGACATTATCTCTCCCTCAGAGATTCTGAGCTACAGTTGATGGGCACCATTTTTCTGCTCAGTCACAGCGAGGAGAAGAGCGTCTTAAGCCTCTCAAAGACCTATATATGGGTTTGGATGTTTACACCAGAAACTTTGAAACTGAAGTTTCAGAGGAATGGAAAGCCAAATATTTTTATTTTATTATACATAGTTATGAAACTACTTCTCTTCTAGAAAGGATATGTTTTATTTTGACAAAAAAAAAAAGTATGTGTGTGGCTTCCAGTCTTCTCCGGCTTCTAACTGTCTATGGCTCTGCCAATTGGCTTGGTTGGCATGGAGCTAAGGACAACAAGGTAGTGGAACCATTTGCCCCATGGGCCAGATAGCTTTGACTCATGTGAAATGACTGTCAGCACACCCCCTCATCATGGGTAGGAGTCTCTCATTGTCACAGGGATGGTGATGAATCTGGACAAATAGAATAAAAATGGATTTTTTTGTAATTTCATAAAGGCTTAGGACTTTATAAAGTCTATGATAGGTCAATGGTATCATCTCTGCTTTTAAAAATACAAAACACTCTATGTAAATAGGCCACTAGATACATGTTGTCGTATGCTTGAAGACTTCACAGAAAAATTCTCAAAACCTTCCTCAATGTCCAGGAATTGCTACAAATGATGTGGTCCCCCTTTCTTATATCCTAAATCTCAGGAGAATATCCTAAATCCGCACAATATAGCCATAGGACCAATAAAACTACACACTTTAGATATCAGATAGGGCCTATACAGATCATCCCATCCCAAGATATGGTTCAAATTGTACATATAAAGAGGTTCAACATAAGTTTTAAATTCAATAAATATTTGTGGTTGATTATATGCCAGGCACTCTCTTTTCTCTTGTGGAGAAAGATTAGGAGCTCCAATGAAAATATGGATGCTCAATTCACAAAGGTTTACATGAGTTAAGTAAAAAATACTCCATGGATATTTTCTGAGCCTCTTAGAATAATAAAGAGGGATTTAATTTTGAGGCAGTTGCTCAAAACACCAAGAATGTGAGAGATGGAATACCAACTAAACGGAATAATGATTTAGTCCTACATGACATTCTTATTAGTCTATTTTATCTCTTATGTCCAATTTTATTCACACTGTTGCAAATCGAGATCTTTATTTCTCATGGTTATGTAGAGTTTTATGTCATTCGAGTTCCATAACATCTTATGGGGATAGGTATTTTTACTCACATCTTACAAATGAGGGAACTGAGCCTCACAAAACATAATAATTCTCTCACAGTAAAGTAGCTAATAATCAGTAGAACCAAAACTTGGGCCCAGTTAATCCAAATATAAATCCTGTCAATTCTCCCTTAGATCATGCTAGTCACTCTGCAGGTAATCTCCAATGACAAATAGATTATATTCCAATACTTTGTTTTGGAATTTAAATCTGAATTTAATCTCTGTAGAAACTATGTTATAAATGGCAATAAAATTGTTGTCTAGTTCAGGAAAGAGTTTAAACTGCAAGATGCAAATGAATCACTGCAGACTCGTTAGACAGAATTCTGGGATCTGGAAATAAGAGACTTGTAATGATAGCCCCTCACTACACGAGTTATTTGCATTTTTACAAAAAGTACTTTATATGCCACAATGAAGCTATAATTGATGAAATTACATGTGATATTTAGGACAGAAGTGGAAAGCAAACAGCTAGTACAGGAAGAAGATAGTTTAGGGCTTAGAAATCTACCACCAAGGTCACTTCCACTTAAGATAACTCCTGATTTCCGTAGCTTCTTTTCTTCCCCCACTTAAGAAAAAAAATGGAAAACATTAACAAAAATATAGAAAAGTACACAAAATATAAATGTACCTCAATGAATTACCATGAATTGAAAACCCATGTAAATTCCTCAATGTTCAAGAAGTAGGACCGTGCTCAAACTTTGGAAGCTCCTTTGTACCATCTCCTGCTCAAAGCACTTGCAGTCCCCTAACGGAAACAATATTCCAACTATTTTTATAGCAATCCCTTGCTCTTTTTTTAAAAAGATTTTATTTATTTATTTATTTATTTATTTATTTATTTATTTATTTATTTATTTATTTA
>NW_023270453.1:13583575-13683575 GCF_011800145.1 Mirounga leonina
TTATTTATTTATTTATTTATTTATTTATTTATTTATTTATTTATTTAGAGCAAGTGTGTGAGTGGGGGGATGAGCAGAGGGAGAGGGAGAATTTCAAGCAGACTCCGTGCTGAGCACAGAGCCCAATGTGGAGCTTGACCTCACAACCCTGAGATCATGACCTAAGCCAAAGTCAAGAGTTGGAGACTTAACCGACTGAGCTACTGGGTGCCCCAACAATCTTTTGCTCTTCCTAACTATGCATACATCCCTAAATCTTTTACTCAAATTTTGCCTATTTGTTAAATTTTACATAAATAGGATCATGCAATAAGCATTTTTTAGAGTCTAGCTCCTTTTGATCAACATTATTTTGTGATATGAACTGTTTTTGAGCAGGGTTTTAATTCATTTATTTCCATTGCTATATAAACTCCACAGGACATGTATCAATGGTTCTGAAATTGCTTTGGGGTTTTAACAAGTAAAAAAATCCTAAAATGAGCATTCTTGTTTATGATATTCACACTTTTCACTGAGTATATACTAAGAAGTGGAGCTGTGGGTTGTAGTGAATGTAAATGCTTAATCTTAATAGATATTGCCAAAATGTTTCTAAGGTGGTTGTACCAATTTTCACTCTCAGATACAATGTATTAGAGTTCCAGTGTATATAGAGTTTCTGTCTTTGTCAACACTTGGTAATGTCCGTTTTTAAAATATTAGCCATTCTGGTGAATAAATCATGTCATATAATCATGGTTTTAATGAACATTTCTGTGATTACTAAGGAGGTTGAACACATTTTATAAATTTACTGGCCAGTTGGATCTTTTTTTAAGAAGCGCCAGTTGAAGTCTTTTGCCCCTTTTGTATGGGTTCTGTTTTTTACATACTTGATTTGTTGGAGTTCGTTATACACTGAATCTTGGTTAGTTACACCTGCTGCAAAATCTCTTCCTGTTCTGTGGCTTGCATTTTTACCTTCTGTATCTTTTGATAAAGAGACGCTCTTAAATTTCATGCAATCTAAGTTTTTAATTTTTTCCTTTATGGCTAGTAGTTTTTATATACTATTTAGAAAACCTTTATATATCAATGAAAACATTTCCCTAGGGGCATCTGGGTGGTTCAGTCATTAAGCATCTGCCTTCGGCTCAGGTCATGATCGCAGGGCCCCGGGATCGAGCCCCACATCGGGCTCCCTGCTCGGCGGAGAGCCTGCTTCTCCCTCTCGCTCTATCTACTTATGCTCTCTCTGTATCTCTCTGTCAAATAAATAAATAAAACCTTAAAAAAAAAAGAAAATATTTCCTTATATGATCTTCCAGGTGTAGCTGCTCAGTACAATCTGCCTGGAATAACTTTTTGCATATGGTAAGAGATAGGAGTCAAAAATGATTTTTTGCACTATAAACTATCAATTGACCCAGTACCGCTTGTTGAAAAGACCACCTTTCCCCCACTGCTCTACAGTTTAACATTGTCAAAAACAAGTGTCCATTCGTATATCTGTTTCTGAGCTTTGTATTTAATACCATTCCCATGTCTTTGTGACAACGTTAGACTATCTTAATTACTACATCTTTATAAATGTGTCTTGATATTTATTACAGCAAGTTCTCTCATCTACTTCTTTAACTCATTCTACTATTGATCTTTCTTTTTTTTTGTATAATTCTTTCAGAATCACACACACACAGAGTTTGTAGTTGGTCGGAATTGGAGAGAGATAACATTTTTTATAATATTCAGTCTTTCAATGATATGTCCCTCCATTTATTTAGGCTTTTAATTTTTCTCAGGAGTTTTTTGAAGTTTTCAATGAAGGGAACTTGCACATATTTTTTCAGATTCATTTTTATATATTTCATGTTATTAATGCTATTATAAATTTTATATTTTTTAAATTCTACTTTCTGTTTCTTATATATAGAAATGCAAATTGATTTTAACAGCTTTATTTTTTAAAAGACTTATGTATTTATTTAAGAGAGAGAGCACACATGGGGGGAGGGGCAGACAGAGAGAATCTTCAAGCAGACTCCCTGCTGAGTGCTGAGCCTGAGGTGGGGCTTGATCCCATGACCCATGAGATCATGACCTGAGTTGAAACCAAGAGCAGGATGCTCAACCAACTGAGCCACCAGGTGCCCCAAATTTAACAGCTTTAATTCACATACACTAAACTGTACCTATTTAAAATGTACAACGTGATAAGTATTGACATTTGTATACAGCTAAGAGACTATCGCAAAATCAATAGAGTGAGCATATTCATCACTCTCACAAGTTACCTTGTTTCTTTTTGTAACTCTCCTATCCCCTCCCTATGACCTCCAATCCCTGTTTGAGCATTGGTTTGCTTTTTTGGACTATAGATGAGTTGGCGTTTTCTAGAATTTTTTTTTAAGTTTTTATTTAAATTCCAGTTAGTTAACATACTGTGTTAATATTAGTTTCAGGTGTACAATATAGTAATTCAGTCCTTCCATACAACACTCCTTGTTCATCACCACAAGTGTACTCCTTAACTCCAATCACCTGTATCACCCATCCCCCACACACCACCCCTCTGGTAACCAGCAGTATGTTCTCATAGTTGAGTCTGTTTCTTGGTTTACCTCTCTCTCTTTTTCCCTTTGCTCATTTGTTTTGTTTATTAAATTCCACATATGAGTGAAATTATATGGTATTTGTTTTTTCTCTAACTTATTTTGCTTAACATAATACTCTCTAGTTCTATCCATGTCATTGCAAATGGCAAGATTCCATTCTTTTTGATGGCTGAGTAATATTCCATTGTGTACGTATACAGTATCTTCTTTATCCATTCATCAGTTGATGGACATTTGGGCTGTTTCTATAATTTGGCTATTGTAGATAATGCTCTATACACATGAGGATGCATCTATCTCTTTGAATTAGTATTTTTGTATTCGTCGAGTAAAAACCTAGTAGGGCAAATGCTGGATTATAGGGTAGTTCTGTTTTTAACTTTCCGAGGAATCTCCATACTGTTTTCCACAGTGGCTGTGCTAGTTTGCATTCCCACCAACAGTGCAAGAGGGTTCCCCTTTCTCCACATCCTCACCAACATGTCTTGTTTCTTATGTTGTTGACTTTAGCCATTCTGACAGGTATGAGGGGACATATCATTGTAGTTTTGATTTGTATTTCCCTGATGGTGAATGATGGTGAGCTTCTTTTCATGTGTCTGTTGGCCATTGGGATATCTTTTTGGAAAAATGTCTATTCATGTCTTCTGCCCATTTCTTAATTGGATTGTTTTATGGGTGTTCAATTTTATATGTTCTTTCTATATTTTGGAGACTAACACTTTATCACATATGTCATTTGCAAATATTTTCTCCCATTCCATAGGCTGCCTTTGTTGATTGTTTCCTTCACTGTGCAGAAGATTTTTATTTTGAAGAAGTCCTAATAGTTTATTTTCGCTTTTCTTTCCCGTGCCTCAGGATACATAGCTAGAAAGAAGTTGCTATGGCTGATGTTAAGTCCGTTACTACCTGTGTTCTCCTCTAGGATTTTTATGGTTTCAGGTCTCACATTTAAGTCTTTAATCCATTTGGAATTTATTTTTATTATATGGTGTAAGAAAGTGATCCAGTTTCATTCTTTTGTATGTTGCTGTCCAGTTTTCCCAATACCATTTGTTGAAGAAACTCTCTTTTTCCCATTGGATATTTTCTCTTGCTTTGTCAAAAATTAATTGACCATATAGTTAGGGGTTCATTTCTAGGTTTTCTTAGAATTTTGTTGTTAATGGATTCATATAGTATGTATTTTTTTATCTGGCTTCATTCACTCACCATTATTATTTTAATATTCATTCATGTAGTTTCATATAATAATCATCCATTATATTGTTGAGGAATATTGCATTGTATGGATATACCACAATTTCTTTATCTATTTACATGTTGGTAGGCCTTTGAGTTGTTTCCAATTTGGAAGTATTATAAATAGAGCTGCTATGAACATTTATGTACAAATCTTTGTACGGACATATGATTTCATTTTTCATGTATAGTTACCTCTTAATGGAATGGATGGAGTGTATGGTAGGCATATGTTCACCTTTTAAAAAGTATCAAACTGGTTTTGCATATCAGAATCATTTTGTATTATTCTACAAGCAATGCATGAGAGTTCCAGTTGTTCCATATCCACCCCACTCTTTTTAGTCTTAGCCATTCTAATAAGTGTGTAATCGTATCTAATTGAGCTTTTAACTTGCAATTCCCTAATAATTAATGATGTAGAACATCTTTTCATGTATCTTTTCCCATTTGCATATCTTCTTTGGGAAGTGCCTATTCAAGTCATTTGCCCATTTTTTTTTTATTGGATGGCTTCTTCTATTATTGAATTGTGAAATTTCTTTATTCTAGATATAAACCCTTAATAGATACATGATTTGAAAATCCTTTCTTCCAGTCTGTGGCTTGTTTTCCATTCTCTCAATAATTTCTTTCAAAAAGCAGAAAGTTTTAATTTTGATGGATTATATATAATTTATCCATTTTTTACTTTTATGAATCATGCTTTTGGCATTGTATCTAAGAAATCTTTGCTTAACCTCAGGTGCTATGGACTAAGTTATGCCCCTTTGCATTCATATACTGAAGCCTTAACACCCAAAATAACTATATTTGGAGATAGGGCTTTTAAGGAGGTAATTAAGGGTAAATGAGGACATAACATCAGGGTCCCTGATCCCAGATGATTAGTTTTCTTATGAGAAAAGACACCAGAGAATCTGTGCTCTCTCTGCTGTGTGGGGATTCAATGAGAAGGCAGCCATCTACAGGCCAGAAAGAGGGTTTTGCCAGAAACTGAATCAGCCAACACCTTGATTTTAGACCTGTCAGCCTCCAGAAAGTGGGAAATAAATTTCTGTTTTTTAAGCCCCCTAGACTGCAGTATATTTTTATAGCAGCCCAAGCAGACTAATACACCATATGATGAAAATTTTGTTCTATATTTCCTTTTAGAATTTTTATGGTTTTAGATTTTTACATTTAGGTCTATGATCCATTTTGAGTTATTTGTGTATTGATCTTTAATTTATTTCAGCAAAATTTTGTGGTTTTCAGTATCCTTAAGTATTTCATTTTCTCATATTTTTGTTATTGTAAACAGTATTTTTATTTCAATTTCTAGTTGATCATCACCAGCACTGAGAAATATAATTGATTTTTCTGTACTGATCATACCTTATGCAACCTTGCTAAAGGCACCAATTATTTCTAGTAGCTTTTTTGTAGACAGGATTTTCTACATAGAGGAACACGTTGTCTGTAAATAAACACAATTTTACTTCTTTCATTCCATTCTGAATGCCTTTCCTTTCCTTGCCTATTACATTGCCTAGAACCTTCAGTACAATCAATGTTGAATCAAAGTGGTAAAAGTGAAAGTCCTTGTTTTGTTCCTAATCTTTAAGAGAACATTCAGTGTTCTATCATAAGTATGACTTTGCCTATAGGATGTTTAAAGATGAAGGTTTCTGTCAATCATTGAAACCTCTCACTATATTTATGAATTTATCTATTTCTCTCTGTAGGTCTATCAGTTTTTACTTTATATAATTTGAAACTCTGTCAGTAAGTGCACCAATACTTAAAATTTTGTATCCCCTTGATTAATTGCCTCCTTTACCATTATGAATTGACCTTTTACATTTTCATTCTTTTCGATTTCATTTTATCTCTTTTGGTTTTTTCCTCCTGTTTTTGTAATTGGGGTTTCTTGCACTTCTTCTATTTCTATTTACCATTTTTGTCAAATTAGAAAACATTTTAGCTAGTATTTTTTCTAATATTTTTCTGCCCCCCCTTCTTCTTTACAGGAGACTAAAGTTACATATATATTAGCCTCTTTCAACTTTTCTCATTGACTATTGATCTTCCATTTACTTTTTCTCCAGGCTTTGTTCTTTGCATTTTATCTTAATAGTTTCTACTGCTATGCCTTCAGGTTCACCAAGTTACGCTCTTACACATTTGCTACTGGCTATATTAGTGATTCTATTAAGCATGGTTGACTTAGCTAACTCTAATATAATTGGCATTTTTACAATTCTTTCTAGACAATGCGGTTATCTTGAAACATTTTAACTCTATCATTTCTACAACTAATGTGGCATTACTATCATGTATCTTAATACTATATATAGTTTAATATTCACAGGAGAGTATTATTATTTTAATCAATCAATAGTGGATATATCCTCACATTTGCTCATCTTTTTAAAAATCCTTTTATTTCTCACCAAATTCCTGACCTTTACTCTAGAATCATTTCTATCTTCTTGGAAAATAATCTTTAGTGTATCCATACTACTGTTCTACTGATGATGAATTATCTCTGTTTTTGTCTGAAAATGCGTTTTATTCCTGAAGGATATTTTCACTGGGTATAGATGTTTGCATTGCCAATTATTTTTCATTTTTCCCCAGAATTTTAAATACGTTATTCTATTGTTTCCTGATTTATTTTCCTATTGAGAACTCAGTAGCCAGTCTAACAGTTATTCCTTTAAAAGCAATTTGTTTCCCACCCCCACCCCCTCGGCTGCAGTGTGTGATTTCTAAGGGTGATTTTCTTCTTAGTTATTGGAATTTATAGGGCTTCTTGAATCTGCAACATGATCTTTCTTATCTTTTCTCAGCTGTATCTTATCCACTATTTAATCAAAATATAATTTTCTATTAAAATCATATATGATAACTCTCTAGAGTTTTTATTTTAATTCTTGTCACACTTTCCAGTTCTCTAACAAAGTTCTCAATTATCTTTCACCTCTTTAAACATAAAAAGTAGAGCTACTTTAAGGTCTGTATTTGAATATTCCAATATCTGGAGTTCTTATAGGTGTATTTTTGTGATCTGATACTTCTGCTGGTTTTCCTTCATGTTGTTTTGACTTTTCATGTTCAAATTATTCTAGAAATAATTTAAGACCAAAATCAATGTTATCTTTCTTGAGAAGGGATCTATTTGGTTGAGTCTGAAAGGGACCTGGAAGTAGTAATACCCCAGGAAACTCTAAACCTAATATTATGGATTGAGATGGTAAAAAGCTGGGCTTTTCTGTTTATAGCACCTATTCCTGATTCATCCATATTCCCAGGATGCAGCCCTCAGGATCTTAACTAGAGTTAGAGTTGTTTACAAATGTTCATAGCTTGAGTCTTGTTCTTCACTACTTCTTACTTAGCTCTGCAAGACTGTCAAAAATGGAACTTACTCTTTCCACAATTAGGAGAGAAAGAAGGAAAAAAAGGAGGGTTAAAAACAGCCCCAAATATTGAGGTTATTACCGTAAGCCTGCATCTTCTCCCAAATCCTGGTTCCATTACTTATCCTTTATTTGTCTTCTCTCCAGTGCATTTAAATAGACTTTTAAAACTTTTCTTTTTCCAACTAGTCTATTTTTTCTCAGCGGGGAAGCTGGTTTGAAATATTTAATTCATCATTATCAGAAGAAGTAACTATTTTTCCATTTGCCTTTGTTTTGTTTTGTTTTGTTTTGTTTTCAATTGTTACTATGGCAGTGGGGAATATTGGCAAACTAAATTGTGGCTGGTGGTGAACAATCATAGGAATATAAGTGTCATTTATAATTTGAGTGCATGCTGTTATGTAATCTTCCTAAATAAATGAGGCCATAGGTGCTTCTTGCTTCATCCTTAATTTAAATAAAGTAGATAAATCCAATCTGAACATTGCTCTCTGAACTCCCAGTAACTCTCCTCTGAGAGACTTATTTGGTCCTTACTTAAACTACTTCTATTGTAATTCAATTGTTTTGTGTCTGTTAAGTCTTCATTCTCTGAGTAGTTTGCAAGGTACTTTAGGAGTAAGATTTTATCCTAAATTTTTTTTCTATCTCCTTCTGATACTTAAGACCATCCACATTATTAAAATGATGGGTACTCGAGAAAAAAAAATAGCTGAATGAGGTTCAGATGCCCTCAGTTGCACTCAAGAAGAATCCCAAGGTTATTTTGTTGCCATACAGGATCTTCATGGTCTGCCACTGCCATACTCCCCAGCCGTATATTACAATCCTGCTTCCCCAATGCCTAGACTCAGAAAGTCAATGCTCTAATCCCACTGCTTACATGCCATACATCCCCACACTCACTGCATTCTCAGAGTGTAACCTGTAAATTTTAGTACTTCTGCCCAGATTCCCTTCCTCTCTGCTGTACTCTAACACCTACTAACTCCTGCTTAGCTGTGAGAACTAAGTTTAGACATCACCTCCTCCAGGAAGCTTTCCTGATTTATTGCAGTAAATGCTGATTATAGGCGTTCCATCTTAACCCCATTCCAGTGCCTTCAGGACTATATTATAATCATCTCTTTATCTGTATGTTCTTCTGCACTTGATTATAAATTTCTCAAGAGGCTTATGAATTCATTGTCTATATACCTATTGCTTTTTCAAATCCTAGATTCTTAATAAATACTGAATAAGAGACTAAATACAGAGCTGAATTAATAGTCAATTGCTGAAAATTACACAAATGATGGGTTGAAATAATACGCAAACGAATGTTTTGGATTATGTCATCAGACCTCCAGGAGCTATGCTACAAAAAATTAAACATGTCAAGGAAAATCCTTAAAGAAGGAAAAAAGGTAACTGTAGAGTCCATCTTTAAAAGAAGGAAAAAAGAAATATTGGTCAGCCCAAAACACAGTGCCTGGGAAGTTACTAAGATAAATCATCAAAATGATCAATTTGCAATCACCTAGAAGAGCGTAACAGCCTGGGTAGCAACCAACATGGCTTTTAGAGAAACAAATCATGCCAGACCAATTTAATTTCCTTCTATGATAGAGTGACAGGCCTTGTAGATAAAAAGGATGCAATAGATGTAATCTCTCTAGACTTCTGTAAGCCTTTGATTCTGTCCTACCTGACATTCTCATCAACAAACTGGGGAGATCTAATCTAAACCACACAGCTATTCAGTGGGTGCACAGCTGACTGGGCAGAGGCATCCAGAAAGCAGTTGTCAATGGTTTAACATCAACCCAGGAGAACAGAACTGGCAAGAAGCCTTGTGGTGGGGCCTAGGATCATTTGAAATTTTTACAGTTAAAATGAAAGGTAAAATTATTTTTTTAAAAAAGGACACATATGTAATAAAGGATATGTTTACACAGGAACTGCTGCAAATATATTTGGAATCAAAAGAGTGTCTCTGCTTGGGATTACTTGGCATAAGACAAATGAATCAGCAAGCACATAAATACTTTGTGAGTGACCTCTCTTCATATTAAAGAGATTGTGTTACGTATGAAAGTGCCAAGTCTATAGGGGTACCCCCAGAAGGGTTATCACTTCCATCCCTACCACCACTGCCTAGATTGTCTTCCCGAGTGAAATCTCTGCTAATCAATACCCTCACATCTGCTTCTATCATCTGTTTGTTCTGTGTCGTTGTGGACTGCCGGCTCCATCCTTGCTATTTCCTTATCCCGGCTTCCTCAGCTGGCGACACAAACATTTCAACCCAAACTTCTTTCTTCTTATTCTGTCTCATGAAATCTCCTTGCACTCACAATACCGGCCCACCTGTTCTCACCCGTGTTTTCTCCCCTTGCTCAATATCTGGAAGGTGCAGGTGAATGAGATAGATTGAATATAAACTCAAAGTAATAAAGAAGTTTGGGAACAACATTTAGAGATAAGCTGATCATCAGGACCATGTAAGATTTTTTTTTTTAAAAAAGGACAATTTCAGGGGTGCCTGGATGGCTCAGTTGGTTAAAGATCTGACTCTTGATTTTAGCTCAGGTCATGATCTCAGGGTCCTGGGATCAAGCCTCACGTTGCGCTCTGTACTCAGCACTCAGTGTGGAGTCTGCTGGAGATTCTCTCTCTCTCTCCCTTTGCCCCTTCCCCTGTGCATGCTCTCTCTCTCTCTCTCTCTCTCTCTCTCTCAAATAAATAAATAAATAAATAAATATCTTTTAAAAAATAAATAAATAAAAGGACAATTTCAGTAGGTTTGGAGGTAGGGCCTGGAAAGTAAAAGATGGGAGAGATTGTTTGATGGAGTGGGCAACTAAAAAGAATGAAATAACAGAGAATGATGTTAGAAATCAGGTTTGGGATTCAGACGAGAACTGGCCATCAACCATCACCAAAAAGACAAGAGATAACAAATGTTGGTGTTGATGTGGAGAAAAGAGAAAGTTAGGCACTGTTGGTGGGAACATGAGCTGGGATAGTCACTGTGGAAAAGAGTATGGAGGTTCCTAAAAAATTAAACATAGAGCTACCCTATGATCCAGCAATTCCCCTTCTGGGTATTTACCCCAAGAAAATGAAAAGCCTAACTCTAAAAAAATATCTGCACCCCCATGTTTATAGCAGCATTATTTACAATAACCAAGACACAGAAATAACCTGTATCTATCAATGGATTAACGGATAAAGAAGTTGCAGTACATATATAATTCAGCCATGAAAAAGGGAAATCCCACCATTTGTGACAACATCGATAGACCTTGAAGGCATTATGCTAAGTGAAATAAATCAGACAGAGAAAGATAAATACTGTATGATCTCAGTTATATAGGGAATCCAAAAAAGAACATCATCTCCAAACTCATAGAAAGAAAGAACAGACTTGTGGTTACAAAAAATGGGGGTTGAAGGAAGGTGGTCAAAAGGTACAGACTTCCAGTTATAAGATAAATGAGTCCTGGGGATGGAATATACAGCATGGCGACTACAGCTAATATTGTTGTGTGAAATACAGGGAAGGCATGAACAGAGTAGATCCTAAGTGTTCTCATCACAAGGAGAACATTTTTTTTCTTCTTTTCTTTTTCTTTTTATTATCTCTTTAGGAGATGATGGATGTTAACTAAAGTTATCGTGGTAATCATTCACAATCTATCTAAGTCAAGCCTTCATGCTGTATGCCTTAAACTTATACAGTGCTGTGTGTCAACTATTTCTCAATAAAACTGGAAAAAAATTTGGCAGTCGAGACAATGGCCCAAACATAAGGTACAAGAGTCCAGAACAGCAGAGTGGTAGGAAAAGCACTTAATTTGAAATCATAAGATCTGCCACATATTAGCTCTTTGACATTCAGAAAGTTACTCAGATTTTCCAAGTCTGATCTGTCAACTGTAAAATAAGGTTATTACCTAACCAATCAACACGAGAAAATCAAACCAAATAATATACATGAAAGAACAGAAGAGTATAAAGCAGTATACAACAGTAAAATTAGTAGTAGTAGTAGTAATAGTATACCATATATCAATATACCAGATGATACCTGCTGGTTATATAAGCTTTACACCAAGGAGGTCACTTCTAAAAGAGGGACAGGAATTTTTATTAAATGTCAGGAACACCTTTAAGACTCAATGGAACATCTTTGTGTAAAAGGAGATGAAGAGTCTTCTCTTTGGCTGGTAACCTTGGAAATACACAACTGAATGCCTTAATTATTTTTTTAAGATTTATTTCTTTGAGAGAAAGAGCGCACGCAGATGAGTTGCGAGAGGGGCAGAAGGAGAGAATCTCCAGCAGACTCCTCACTGTGTGTGGAGCAGACATGGGACTTGAAATCATGACCTGAGCCAAAATCAAGGGTCAGATGCTTAACCAACTGAGCCACCCAGATGCCCCTGAATTCCTTAATTAAGTATCCCTCCTCAGTGGTCATTTATGTTACCAAACTCAGCAGTGAAAGTCTAAGAACTCAAGTCACTATCTAGAAACATAATGTCAACCAGAATAATAACAGTAACATGAAAATCACCTTACCTCCCTCATCTAGGTATTTCAGGTGAAATGTTTTGGGGGACAGTATGATTCATATAATTGCTTTAATACCCCAATCTGCATATATGGACAGGATAAAAGGAGCCCAGGAGGAAGAGATGCATTCAATATCATGAATTACACTCATCATCCTTTAAATTTCTCAGTTCTTCCTGGCTGGGAAGATTGTCTATCTTCTCAAACCAGCTGTACTTATTTCCAACTTTTCTGTTGATTAGCGTGAGGTCACCTGTCCCCAAATGCACATTCAGTGCATATAAATTAAAATTATCTTGTCAAAATTGATTTTACTGAATTCAATGAGTCTTGTCCTCTCTACTTCCCTACCACCCTCCTTAAAAAAAAAAAATTACTTTGCTTAAGCAAAAAACATGACTTTTACACCTTCTCATGGCTGATATAACTATCTAGTTTGTCTTCTCCAATACCCATCATAAGAATACGTTTTTAAAAAGTGAAGCAGGAACATAGCTAAGATCCTTCCTGTCCTGGTACAAGACTCTCTGGGATCAAAGTTTCCAAAATCTTGGATATCAACAGATTTCCTGAGTATCGAGTTTCCACTGCATGTCCCCTGGTGGTCTTTCTGTCTGGATGAGAGACTCTATGCCAACACTCAGACAGAGATGGCTATCCTTCAGGGGTGCACGTGAAAAGCCACCCCAGCAGCTGGACTCCTGCTATTTTTATGCAAACTTGTGTTCTAGAGATAACGAGAGGTCTGCTCTGCTCTCTGGGGAGGAATCTTAACTCTAAAATGGCCAATTAGATTAAATGTCCCTTCTGGAAAGAACAAACTAACAACCAAATGGAATTTGTATTATGTAAAGATGGGTGAGTTAGATTTTGTTTGAGATAACCTTGGAATTCACTTATAGGACTCTCTCTTCGCAGGAACAATTAAGCAAGAATCCAGCAGTAACGATCTCAGGAACATTCAAATCTTGTTCATTTGCTTGCTATATTCAGATTACAGCAGGGCATCCCAGTAATACTTATCATGGGCTTACAGATTTGTGGATTGGGGGAGTCCCCCAACACATATATACACACACATTTATGTTCTTGGATTGTCATACTATCTGGGTAAAGTTATTGGAAGCAATATCATTCTCCCCATTTCACAGGTGAGGGAACTGGAACACAAGCTCTCGTAATTGGATATTGGTTGAACTGTACCTAAACCAAGACCTTTGCTTCCTAAGAGAGAACCCTGCTACCTCATAATTTTTTTATAGCTACTGATGTATTTTGAATATAAGTTGTCAGTGAAGGTTGTAAGTATCCCTCTCACGAGGCTGCTTGTCAATTTTAACTGTTCATTTGTAATAGATTTGATCATTTATGTTCTTTATAATACAAATTTGCAGGTGTGGGAAAAGTGGCTCCCCGTCATTCAATTAGGTGACTCAACAAGCCCGTCGTGGTAAAGTCTGAGCAGATGAGGCCTTGGGGGTGATGAGGAGGTGAGGCAAGGATGGAGCCAGAGGAGATCCCCAATTGAAGCCAGTGATCTGGAATAAAGCTGTGAATTAGGCTCCTTTGGAGGCAGAATTACGTTTCGAGTTGTAAAATATGGTAACGGTTTTACTCAAAGTAGCTTTTTTACGTAGTCCACATGAGTCTAATGTACTTTACAGATCTGAATTAATTCATTTTAATCACATTCCACAACAAAGTGTTATTGTACCATTTTACTAGGAAAACTGAGTAAGTAGCCTAAAATAGAGTGTAATGGTTGCATTTTTTAATTTGTTACTTTATGAATTGTTGATTAGGACAGTATTTAAGAGACAGAAATAAACTTAACTCTTGGCTTAAATACATAAAGAAATGTCAAAGTCAAAATATAATTCAGGAAATTATCTAATAAGGTTTCCTTTTTTCCTTTTTTTCTTTTTCACTTTATAAGTGGAGGAGGGGACTTAACTTGAAGAAGAGAAAGAAATTGCAGATATGATGAGGAAAGAGGTGGTGAACCAATGTGAGTGGTCACCATTGTATTTCATGCATCCAAAAGTGAACAGAAAATCTGTTAAAGGCAGGAAGCCAAATACCTACCATCATCTACGAATGTACTTGGATATTTTGAATTCCTTCTCCTGCGCCCAATTTCCATCCTTTGCATGCTCGCTAGGTCTTTCCTGGAATGCTGGCCACACTAGTGAAGCTCAGAGGCACTTACTGATCACAAAGTCATGTCCTTGTTTGGACCCAAACAGAAAACAGAATGGTGGAAGGTGCCAGAAAAGTGTGCTATAAAGATACAGGTGGAATTCCCTGACAGCAGGCAGAAGGTGGAGGGGAGGGAGGGAAACAGTGAAAGGAAAAACTGAACAGAGCTTGGGTCTAGATAGAAAGGAGAAAAAAACGTTAAGCATGATACCGCATGCAGAATATTATTGATATGTGAAGATTAAAGAAAAATAAACATTAAGGGTGCAAATTTGCAACTAGTAGGTAAGTTCTGAAGATCCAGGGCACGGCAATATAATACTGTATCATAAACTCCAGAGTTGCTAAGCAAGTAGATCCTAATTATTCTCACCACAAAGAGATATGTGATGTGATAGCGGTGTTAGCTAATGCTATGGTAGTGATCATATTGCAGTATGTAAATGTATTCAATCAACACATTGTGCAATTTACACTTGCACAATGCTCTATGTCAAAGATCTCACAAAAATAAGAAGAAACATCCTTATTTCCTCAAGAATCACTAAAGATGCAGGAATGGGGGAGGCCTTCCGTAACAGCACTCATAATCCTCGACGAGAGTTGACTCTGTGTCCAGGGCCGTGCTGAGCCTTTTCCATGCTCTACTTCAATTCATCTTTACCGCCTTCCTCTATCATCACTGTTTCAGTGATGAAGGAAAAGGAGTCCAGAGAGATCAAATAGCTATCCCAAAGGCACACAGCCACTGAAAAGAAAGTCCTTTCTGAAGAAAAAGGAGTAAAAATTAAGCAGAGCCAACATTTATGGAACGCTACTCTGTGCCAAGCATTGTTCTAAGCCTTTCACATATATTGTCTCATTCAGTACAACATCTGAGGCGGCCGCTATTTTATCAATGAGGAAACTGACGCACAGAGGCCTTCAATTGTCCACGGCATCCCAGCTAATACATGGCCAAACCAGGATTCAAACCCTGACCGAAGAATCCTGGCCCTTAAAATAGTGTTAACAATTATGCCAACCTCATTAAGTCGTTCTATCAAATGAGTTGACATCTGTAAAAGGCTTAGAACTGCGCCTTGTACATAATAAGCATTTAAGAAATATTATTTAATTGTATTATTACTAATAAGATCATAGCCCACTGCTTCTCAAAATGTAGACCATGAAGCTACTGAAAAGTAAAACTGGAAAGATCGACATTCTAGGAAAAATTTATTACAAGAGAATGAGCAGCATCTATAAAAACGGGTTTTTCAAGGATAGCTCAACTTGAATTTGAACACCAGAGTTTTAATGCTCAGGGGAAATGCATCCAGGATACTGGGCATGAAGTTAAGGAGAATGACTGGCCGGGAGGAACCTGAACCAAAAGTTGGCCTGGGATAGAGCCTGTAGCTGGAAATCCAACACAGAAGGAAAATCAGCTTATCCCAGCAGGTTGTGTTTTTTGAGGAAAAGAAAGTAGTGTAACACATTTCTAGAGCTCCATCTCCATCATGGCCCAGGGTCTTTACCTTGTTTTCAAGTGCCCAGAAAAGAGAGAAACGACTTTTTTTTACCCTATTACTATCAATGAGGAAAAATTCATGCCACAGGGACAGAGAACCAAGACGATGGACGGGAGGGTCAAATCTGTGTGTGCACTTCCAGCTGGTCTCTTGTTCAAGTTCATGCTAATAAATGTGGGGCAATGATTTATCCTTCCTTTTGAATAATCAGGTTGTATTCCTGGTTTGGACTTCTGCAACATGAAGGATAGTTGGTCTCTCAGCCTGAGTCAAAGAGCAGAGAATTTCTGTTTGATCTTTTGACCTTGCTTTGTTGTCTAAGATGAAATTGTGTTGACAGCAAAGCCAGTTTCATGGGCCAGCAACCTGTGCAATCAGCCCAGACCCTGTGCTCCGAAGGACCCTGGGCTTGATTTAATGCTCTGCTGTTACTGTCTTGCAACCCTTTAAGAATTTTATCTTTGGACAGATGTTTTGTAAGTGAAATCCAATGAGACAATGGGGAATATGTGTGAGCAGAGGAAATACTCAGATTGTTCATTCCCTGTCACCCCCATTCATGTCTAGCATCTGTGATGCCCCATGACCCTGGATGTATGGAATGCACAGAATTTCAAGGAGAGCAAGAAGTAAGCATGTTGCATTGCTAGAAGGTGCATGTATCAAGAAGGGAAATAAAAACAGTTGAGTGCGTTTTGTGCAGCATTTCCACTGTTCTGATGCGAACAAACTACATATGCATATATAAGTGCTGAAATAAGCATTGTGTGATTTCTGTGCATACAAATTAAATGCTCTTAAATTTGCTTTGAAAACTGGCATCCCACACTATAAAGATGAGTGGTACAATCTGTGATAATAGTTTAAATTTTCAGATTTTCTTTACCTACGATGACATTAAATAGCAAATAACAGTATGACTGGTCAAGAGACAGAGTCTCTGGAAGAAGAGAAAAAGAGCTTTATATTTTAGTGCCTTTGATGGCCCTTTTTTTCCTGCTTTTTAAGCAAGAGGCCTCCATTTTTGTTTTGCAGAGTCTGCAAGTGATGTAGCCAGCCCTTGTTGACATGTTCCCTGTGCCCGAGAGCCACGGTGTTTCTGAAGCACCCCTTTCTTGTTTGAATTCGTCCCACATGTCCTGAGTCATGACTTAGCCTAGGAAACTCTTGGTGTATTTGGGGAAGGAAGACAAGTGAAATTCCTACTGCTCTGGAGCAACTGGATCCATCACACCCGTTCCCTTATTCGCTACACCTCCCTTGCCTCAGCTGGACTAAATCACCTTCTTCCGTATTCCCGGAGTCCTCAGCAAGCTTCACTAGATCACTTCTTATTCTGCACTGGCTTGGCTTTCATGTTTTTTTCTTCCCTAGTGGACTGTTAAGTAATTCTTGGATGGTGAAGACAAGGAACCTGTGTCATTTCTCTTGTCAAGTCCAGACCTTGAACACCAGTCACTCACAAACATTGTTACACTAAATTACATCTCCTCCCCCCAGTGTGCACCTCCCCACCCCCCCTCATACGCCTCCTCACACATACATAACAAAATCCTTTCTCCCCTAGTCCCTGATGATAGAGGAGAGAACTTGTTTTCTTGTCTTTTCATTATCCCATTGAACTAAATACAGGGGCAAATAGTCTGATTCTCCATAAGAAACACTCCCTAGCGGGGCGCCTGGGTGGCTCAGTCGTTAAGCGTCTGCCTTTGGCTCAGGTCATGATCCCAGGGTCCTGGGATCGAGCCCCGCATCGGGCTCCCTGCTCGGCGGGAAGCCTGCTTCTCCCTCTCCCACTCCCCCTGCTTGTGTTCCCTCTCTCGCTGTCTCTCTCTGTCAAATAAATAAATAAAATCTGTAAAAAAAAAAAAAAAGAAAGAAACACTCCCTAGCAACCGATGACCAATCCCTTCCTCTACGGGGCAAATAGTCTGATTCTCCATAAGAAACACTCCTTAGCATCCGATGACCAATCCCTTCCTCCATCTTGTGGCATCTCGGTCTATCATGCCCCCTATCTCAGAGGGAAATGGAAGACATAAATAACCACATCGTGTTCTACTGACCAGAGTTGGACTCCCAGATTGGCTTCTAGCACACATCTCTGGCCAAACCAGTCAAGTTTTCCGAGCTTCAATTTCCTCATTTTATTAAATAGGTATAATAATAGTGTCCCCAGAGAGGATGGTTGTGATATATGCATGTCATTCCTACAATATTTGCTGTATATTTTGTAGATCCATACTACATAACTGATGCTAATATTACTACTCCAATCTTCAGGAAGTTTCTATTGTTAGATTTCAAATCCATGTTAATCCTCTGAATGTTTAGGGAAGAGCAGACAAAGATTGAGAAGGCTATATAGCATCTGTTCCCTGAGGTGGTCAATACATGTATGCACGATGGGACTACACACCCTGCTTCTCTTATTAAGAAAATTGCGTGGATGAGCTGGAGCCTGAAATAAACAGTTCTGGTCTATGATGATAAGTAAAGAGTAGGCACGCCAGGTTGGGAAAAAAATATAAGCAACGTATGCACATGACTCTGTTCTTATTCCTGGTTATACCAATCTGTGTACACAGAGTAGGCAGGGGGCAAAGGGATGAGTAACCCAAGAACATTTCAGTTTGAATGCTGGGCTAGAATGCTCTAGGCTCCTATTCCATTGAAGTTGTATGAGCCAGTCACTACTAAAGCTTGGCCAGTGAATTCTATTAAATGTGCGTATGTGTCAATCAAGAATGTGGCATATATTACTTAGACCCTGGAGTCTGAATCTGAACATAAGATACTTAAAGATAGGGACTGTATTCCTTTATTTTAGGTCTCCCTTCTTCTAGCAGGCCAAGAGTTGCTTGCTTGATTACAGTAAGAATAATAAGCATCAATGTCCAGAGGCAGCCTCGGGCCTCTGATGGCCAGGGGATCCTCTGACTCACCTTCTCAGAAGAAAGTTTTTTTTTTTGGAAGAATCTTTTATTTCTTAATATTTAGTGAGCACCTACTTTGAGAACAGGAGATTAACAAGTTGCTTGCCCTGCCCCTAAGAAAACTCACAGTCTTTCACAGAATATCAGAAAAAGGTACCAGTCTATTTCACCAAAGACAGAGTGGACTTCTTAAACTCAACATTTGGACTCATTGCAAATGGTAAAATTAATATTTAAAGCCACAGGCTGTGTGTGTGTGTGTGTGTGCACGCGCGCACCACATGACAGCTGACGAGGGAAAAGTAAGCCGAGATTAAGAGATAAGGTGACTATGGCAGTTAATGAGTCAGCAGCTGCTGGTGGCAATGACTTCAAGAACTGGACACAGAAGCAAAAACTATTTTTAGGTTCTACTTTCTGCTCCTGCCAACTCTTTGCAGAAGAGCGTAGATCTTCTTTACAAATTGTGGGCCTCCTTTTCTGTACTTTGCTCATTCTTACCTGTAAGTAATCTTTAGAACAACAAATACGTTAAGACCCATCTCGAGATTTTTTCCAGGATCTGACTTGACCGCGATTGGTCTGGCTCACAAACAAAAGAAAACTTCTTAATTCACTAGTCCTTTATTCGGTTTCTGTCTTAGTCCTCTCTGGGATGGCTCTAACAAGGACGGCGTCTTCCCGAAGGCCCTTTTTGGACACAGGGAGAGAAACTTCTCCACAGACTCTGTTCTGTGTACACTCACCATTCCTATAATGGAATGCCAACAATGTTGCCTCAAGCAACCTGACACACACAACAATATGTGTATTCATTGGAATATTAAACAGTGAAACAATTCTACAGCGCAGGCTTTGTGATCTGTTGATTGCCAACCCTTAGATTCTCGCTTTGTCCTTCTGCACACATCACCCTGTGCCCCCAGAACACGCATTTTATTGCACATTTTGTGGCAAGATTTATGACAATTATCCCCCAAATCCATAATTAGCAAGTGGTAACAGATAGGCAGATAGATCCACTTAAGAGTGACATCTCTGACAGATTGATACCCCCCCCTTAAAAATACCTGCAAGGCTTCTCATATGAAATGTGGCTATACTCAAACACAGTGTTGGCAAGCCTAGTCTCGTGCTCACGGAGGGGGAGGGGGCTATAAAAGCAACATGTTCCCACAAGCATGGCAGAGCCCATGCATAAACCATTTGGCTTTGCAATTAAAAACAGGTTTGGCTTCCCTCTGCAACAGTTAGACAACGTCAAAGCAACATTCATCCCGAAAATTTTCCCTTGTGAATTCAAATGAACTGTGAGTCTTGGGTTTCTCTTTGTTTGCATGTGCATGCCTTGAGAGTGAATTTTTGGAAGGGGTCTGTATGTTTCTTTCCGGGGTAACGCATTGATATGTATGTTTTGAATCACTGCTACCAGCTTGGTCTCTGCGACACTCTCCATTCTGTGTTCCTTGGATACATGGTTAGCATTTTGGATTCGTTCCGTCAGGCTTATGACTACAGGTAAATTAACCCTCCGAGTCTGATCCTTTTGCCCTAGGAAATGAGCACTCATTCTAAAGATCTGCCTGAGCAATTGACTCGCACAGACTAGAACTGAGTTTCAAAGATACTGAAAAACATAAATGCATTGGCTCCTAGGAAGTAGAGTAAACTTGCCTACAATGATGGCTAATCGTATCTTTACCATTGTCATTCTTGGATGGTGCACTCAACTATTAGATCCCATAATATTTGGAGAAATCACTCCTTCCCCTTGCCTTACAATGAAGAGCCTAGAAGATACACCGCATAAGCCAATCCCAGTTCCAGTGAAATCACCTATTTTGTACAAGGTAGTTCGCTTCCGTGTTTTTTCTCTTCTTCTTTTTCCCATTCGATTAAGCAGAAAGAAACCAAACAGATATTGCCCTTGACTGTTTACTGTTAAATGACAGGTTTGGAAGTTCTGCCACAGAAGAAATTTCAAAGTAGCAAAACCTAAGCCAAGATTCAAAAACTGTCAGAGCACAGCCACCCGGCCTTGTGAAGAGGTCTCAGATAGAACAGGCCACCAGCACTCAGGGCCATTCACTGATGTGCAGAGAAAGTTCTGTGAAAAGACAATATATTAGGAATGTACATTTTTCAATAACAATAGTGATGATCAACATTAATTAAAGGAGAGAGACAGACAAAAAAGAGCAATTAACCTCAGTGCCATATACTTGATCTAAAAGTTAATCTGGACCGACTCGGCCCCTATTTAATTTACAAGTCTCACCAAACCCCACTTAAGAAATTTTAGTCTATTCAATGTTTCTTTGGGTGAAATTATCTTATCTCACACTACTCCTCCAAAAGTTGTTCAATAGAATAATTGTTAACATATAGATTGCGTTTTTGTTGCATCATTTGGAAATGCATAATTTGAGACAAATATAAAACATTTTTATAATGTATGAAGTAAAAACATTAGCAGAAGAAAGTAAATAAAAATATGCAAATACACATAGTAGTATGTGTAGTTGTACTGAAAAACTTAAAAATTGTTTAACCTATTTTGTCATACATTTTACCTTTCAGTGCTTGCACATAATTTCATATTTCTCAAAAATATATGTTTTACCTGTTCTAAGTCTGTGGATTCACAGTGAATAGAAAAAGAGAAAATAAATTTTCCTAAATACAAATTCTTATTTTTGTCTTCATAAAGGAAATCAATTCCCTCAATTAACAAGGTATTAACTATAAAGAAATATTTTCCATTTTCATTAATTCCACATATCGGAGATTTTTCATTGATTTGGGTTCCCATTTGCTGGACTGTGTGTTTTATAACCTTGTACATAAAAGGTAAAGCATAAGAAGCAACTTTAATTATAGTCCCGCTAAGGCAGAGAGATAAATTCAGCTTTTAGTATCATGAAAATCACATTATAATTTTGTAAAGAAAATTATGTACATAAAATAAAATAGAAACACATCTGTATGAAAATAAAATAATTTCACAAATCTTTATGTAGCTTAAGTCTCCCCTCCATTTGTCAAAATATTGCTTATTATTGGAACATTTTTTAATGAGCAAGGAACTGCTATCAATTCATTTCAGTATCAACTGGAGGGAAGAGAAAAACTATGCTTTTTATAAGCTTATAAGTTTTACTAGAGAAGTTACTTTACGTGAGCATAGTCTTTATTAATTCAGTGCTAACAGCTTCATTTCCTCCCGGTTATAGATCTGAAGTGTAGTAGGAGGAAGAAAGGAATAAAGGGGGTTATTAGGTCTTTAAGCTCACGTTTTCAAATACCTAATAAATGACGTGATTAAGCGATTAGAGAAAGTTATTGAGCTAGAGAAGGGTTAAATAAAGGAATGTTCAGAAGTCATTTGGAATTGTGATAATTAACTTTTTTGCGAGAGTTCCAGCAGCCCAAGTGTAAAGGGCTGCTTCCAAGAGCAGGCTGGAGAATCGGGAAGTTATTAAGGAAAATTCCTAGATCTTAATCACGAGCTTACATTTCTGTAAATTAAACGCCCTCCCTGGAAAAGAAAAGGTGTACACGTGTCATTATATCATCATACTAAACGTGTCACACATCTGAACTGAAAAGTCCCATTGCCAAAGTGATTCTCGGCAACTAGAGTGACCGAGCAGTGTTTAAAAAGCGTGTGGGTGTTCTAGTTCTGTTTTTAAGCCACGCATCCACCCTTACAAGCTGGAGACTTTGCTTTCCCAAACTGACCGTAAGTCCTATTTCTGAGGAGCCTTTCTTGATGGAAACGAAATGAAATGAAAGCACCTGTAAGTTGGAACCACATCACTTATAATATATGATGCTGAACATGAATAAGCCCGCAAGTCCTCCCTTTTCCCCTGTGGTTGAGAACCAGGGACGGAGCTTAAAAGTGAACTTCTGCCTCTCTTCTTTTTTATTTTTGGTCACACACATCCTGTAAAAACATGGCTGAAGCACCAACTTACCACACAGGTGTGTTTTGGAAGTCGCTAGTAAAAAATGATCTTAAAACATTCAGAAACTGCCAGGCTCTGAGAAAATGCTTATTAAAGACTCATAAACTTGTGAAAACTGAGGAGAAAACATCCAGTAAACTTTTGTGTGTGTGTGCGCGCGCTTTAAGGAAGTCGGTGTAGTCTCCACACATGTGGGCTTGGCTGTGAACTTGGGCAAGAAAAACAAGCTTGGCCATTATTTCTCAATAGAGCACTACGGAGAGTGAAAAAGAGCAGCTCAGACTGCACGAGGTCAGCCCGGAAGGCAGAGTCAATTCTGGTCTTGGCTATTATAATTCTGCACTTTCCGGAGTGAGCAAAACTCCCGCATGCATCCCTGAGCACTCCCAGAGAGGGTCCATGCTCTCGATGGTAAACCAAGTATGAACATTGTCACCTGAAATGGACGGTGGTCACTGAGTCTGTTTCTGCCAGAGACCTGGAGCGGGAGGTGGGTGACTGAGTGAACCGGGTGGGTGCTTTTCACAACGGGTCTGGGATTCTTTCATTGATGGGTGACTGTAATGAGAATCAGATTCACATGGTCTCAAAGCTCCCGACGCTGTCCATTGACAATCTTCTAAGAACTTAGGGTTTCGTGAAGACCAGAGGGAAGGAATTTATTTCTCCAATTTTATGACACATGTAGAATGTTTATTTTTTCATTTAAAAATTATTTTAAGCGTAAAAAGTAAAAATAAATAAAAAAATTATTTTAAGCGAAAAAAATTTTTATTTCAAGCTAACTCAATCGACTAAATTCTACATGGCTACTTCATTTCTGAGAATGTAGTGACTCTGGTCTTTATTCAGCAGCACGATTTTCAAACCTGCTTAAGCCTAAGAATCTCCTAGGATGCTTGCTAAAAATACACACTCCTGACCACTGTCTTAGACCCAAGGAATCAAAATCTCCAAAAAAAGAGTCCTGAACATAAGAAATTTTTTAAGTGGGGCGCCTGGGTGGCTCAGTCGTTAAGCGTCTGCCTTTGGCTCAGGTCATGATCTCAGGGTCCTGGGATCAAGCCCCGCATCAGGCTCCCTGCTCAGCGGGAAGCCTGCTTCTCCCTCTCCCGCTCCCCCTTACTTGTGCTCCGTCTCTTGCTGTGTCTCTCTCTCTCTGTCAAAAATTAAATAAAATCTTTAAAAAAAAAAGAAATTTTTTAAGCATTTTAAGTATTGCTTATGATCAAGCAAGTTTGGGAAATCCAGTTTAATTTGAATAGATTCCATGTTGGAAATAACTAAATGTCCAAGAAGAAGAGAAAGAGAGCAGTCTCTATTATATAGCTCCAAGAAGCATGGTGATCTCTTTCCTTGGAGACTTTCTGAGGTCTGCTGTATAGATTGAGAGATAGCACGATCCACCAGTAGTTGGTGTTCACTTCCAACATGCATAAACACGCATACAGAAATATTTTTTAAACGCTGTCTCACAAGCTTTAGGGAAGTATATAGGGTAAAAATTACAAGTAAAGAATCTCAAACATAATGGTCAAAAAATTGTTAAATAATGTTAAATGAAACAGAAAACTATCCAGCCACGTAATAATATCTAATTATCCAGTAGCTACTTGGCATCTCATGAGATTCTATTCCAACGTAGTGAATTTAATAAATCATACAGATGTGAGCCTAAGCCGTGGGTGCATCTGTGTAGAGATTCGCATAGACCTCCAAGAACACAGCTTCCAAAGATGAAAGCTGGTAACAGTATATTGCTTTGACTGAGATGGAATAGCACAATCACAAAAAAATATATAGTGCTTTCATTTCAATATCATTACTTCTGTACTGAAAATAATATTCATTGCAAAGCCAAGAAATGCCAATAAATACATCATTTGAAAATTATTATTTTTGTTTCACCTTTTGGTTAACAAAACTGTAGCCAGCTACACCAGACTACAATGGTTAATAACTCTGATTTTTTTTCTTTTTTTTTTTTTGTAGAGAATACAAAGCTATCCAGACTGCCTAACGTAGGAGTTTACATAACAAACAAGTAAAAAAGAAAAAAAAGTATGGTTTCAGTTGGGCCAATTCATACTCAGTGTAATACAATCTCCTCTAAAGTAATACCTCTTATAGGTCAAATATCTCTTCCTACCCGCCCCCGCTCTGTCTTCCCCCAAAACACACAAAATTCAAACACTCTTTTCTCTCACCATTGCAATTCATATTCTAGGTATTTTTCCCAGAGAATTCTTCTGAATAAATTGCTCCTGCCGCAGATCATAGTAATACTCTGTTTTTGTGTATCAGAAACATAGTAACAGTTAGCAAACCAATAGCAAACCTTATTACAAAGACAGAAACTGAGGTACAGTTGGCTGACTTGCCTGTGCTCACAGGGGTTGGAAGGGGCTTTTTTTTTTTTAAAGATTTTATTTATTTATTTGAGACAGAGAGAATGAGAGACAGAGAGCATGAGAGGGAGGAGGGTCAGAGGGAGAAGCAGACTCCCCGCCGAGCAGGGAGCCCGATGCGGGACTCGATCCCGGGACTCCAGGATCATGACCTGAGCCGAAGGCAGTCGCTTAACCAGCTGAGCCACCCAGGCGCCCCGGAAGGGGCTTTTAGATCAGCGAGGCTGGTCAATATCCCAGAAAGATCCGGGCAGCAAGCAGGGAGTGAACGTAATTACTGTCATCATTAGTGTTATCTGTATATCCAATTAAATAATTGTCATTTCCCTAAAACTTCACAAGGGAAAAACCATAAAGAATAATTTAATGCAAAAGTAACAAAATGAAATTTCCACCTCCAGAAATGGTAGTGACGGGCCACAGTGGCAAATCTGTGCCACAGATCATCGTTTGCCCTTTCGCTTAGCTTAAATGCCTCCAGGGGATCCTAATAGCTAGATGATATGTTTGCTTTGGAATCAGATACCTGGAACGGTTAGCAGATGACCTGAACACTCAGTGATAAATTCGGCCTTGTCTGTTTGCTTATTTGTTACCTGTATGTTGTGATTGAACATTCCCACTCAAAGATTGGCTTTAAAATTAAAAGCAAGAGTCTGGAAAATTGTTCAGATGATATTTGTAGGCTGAGGTCAACGGCAGTACCTTAAGTCTATTTCCAAATGGAGATAAAAAGGAGATATACCTGCCTCTCCATTTTTTTTTTCCTTTACCTATAGACAGAGAGCACACTTTGCAACCTCCAGAGAACCCCATCCATTGTGAAAATAAGGTTTAACCTCCAAGCTATGTCTGCTTCTTTCTCATGTCCCTGGATTTGGCTGCAGGAAAGGTGGGAAGTGAGACTGGACAGCGACCCAAGGAGCCTCTTCATCTGTTCTCATCTCTCTATCCCCACCTTCACCAGGCCACCAGTGGGAGCAAAGCAATGTTGTAAATCCAGGGAGAGTTTATAGGCAAACACGTAATGTCTCCTGGACTCCCAAGTAGAACAAACTTGGAATTGCTCCAGCTGTAAATAGTCCTATGGGTGGGGACATCAAATATTAAGAGAGGGGAGAGTTGAACCAGAGGACCCAGCATCTCGTGCTCCTCTTGTGGACAGAAAAATCCTGTCAATGGCAACCACACAGCCCCTGGAATAGAGACATCCAGCTTGCTGTTACTGCATACAAACCCACATGCAAAAGAGGACCTAAGCATATTATCACTCAGGCATCCAATATCTATTGAGAACCTACTCTTTATTATGTGTAAGAGACTGCCACAAGGATACAAATCAGCCTAAGATACGGTGCAGCCCTCCAGGAGTTTATAATATCCGTGAGCAGAGGAGATTTAAACATGAGGACCCCTTTGCCAATAAAGTGACACATGAAAGGTATACAACTTAAGTATTACTATAGCAATAAATATATCTTACGGGATTTCCAAAAAAGTGAGATCACAGACTCCTAACGTGTCCAGGAAAGGAAGAAATGACAAGAGTTTGGGCAGTTGCAGATCTAAGGGAGTCTCGAGGTAGGACAATAATTATTTCTGATGTTCAGGATTTACCCGAACATGTCGTTGTCCCTGATTGAAGACACTCTTACAGAGGAAGTGGCCACAGAAACAAATGTTAAAAAGTGCTTTTCCTTTGGGTAGGTTTTCGGTTTGTTTGATTTTATTTATTCCTTCCCTGTAGAAGTGTTTGAGGCTGGATTCGCTGAGTTCTATCAGAAGGACGAGGCAGGGGTGTTGAAGAAATCTCTGCACACACTGAATAATTATGCTCTGTTTTTCTTTTGTATGCCCTTCTGATATCACAGTCATGGCAGCTCTAGCAAGTCAGAGCAGATTCGCGAAAACAAAGTTAATGAAGAAGTGAGGACTACATTCAGCTCATCGTATTTTTTTTAAGTACCTTTGTTATGTCTAGCCATTCTAGCCCAAACTTTCTCCACAATTCCATACTTGTTTCTAACACTGACTTAATGCGTTCAGACAATTTCTCCGCCATACATTTTTCACAACTCAGTGCTGACGGGAACGTCTCTTGAGCCCTGTGGCAGATAGAAACCTCCACTTTCGCTGCTACCCACAGTGCATGTGGGTTACCAAGGTCATTTCAATGACTATCGCAAATGTGGAAGCGTTGAGTCTCCATTATAAAAATAAAAATAAAGGAAGGAGGGAGAAAGGAAGGGAAATATGGGAAGAGAGATTGAGAGGGAGAAGGAAGGGAAGAAAGAAAAGAGAAGAAAAGAGAAAAAAAAGAAAAGAGAAAAGAAAGGGGAAAAATGGAAAGAGAAAGAACAGAACCGTGAGCATGCATGGCTTCAGAGCCCTGTCTTGGCTTGTCACAGATATTTCCCTTGACTGAAATAATAGTGCAATAAAGTTAGAGCATCAGTTACTTCAACAGTAAGCCTCCCAGCCACACAACCCTGCCATTCAAATGTCTTGCTCGTTTTTCTTGTTACATTATTATGATCAGTCTCTTAGTCAAGTCTCAGTTTGACTAACCTATTGCTATAGGCACTACCCCATCGACCTTCATCCCATTTAACAAAAGCAAGGTGGTGGCCCAGAACACTCCTGCTGTCTCCACTACTCTCAAGGCTCCAACCAGATGATCTGGCTCATCAGCTCTGTCTGAGACGGGGAGCTTTAGGACCACAGACTCTTTTTCTTTAGTCCTTCCTTTTATAACGAAGGTGTTGCTTGGGGTCAGTTCTCAACTCAGCGTTCAATCCATCGAGACAAGTATTAAGGAATATGTCTTTTGCCCTCATTCACATTTACCTGTGGAGGAGGGACATTCCAGTAACGTGTACGCAAAAGAGGAACCAAAACTGTGACTAGAAATAAAAATGATAGTAATCATTGACACTGACATGTTGTTTCTCAGGTGCCAAGCAGTTCTGAGACGTTTACCCAGGCCTACTCGTGTACTCCTCATCACAGTTCAGGGACGTGGGTGCTGTGATAACCCTCATGTTAGAGACTAGAACCCTGAGATGCAGAAAACGGATTGTTTTGCCCAGGGCCACACAGTTGGTAAAAGGTACAGTCAGAACTGAAATCCAGGCAGCTCGATTCCAGATGTACACTCTTACCTCCTCCTGGTCCTCTGAAAACAATTCAGGAGTATTGCTTAGTAGAGTTTTTTTGGCAGTCAGCACACTTATCAAATCTGATCCAGGTCAAAATTCTAAATATGAAAAAGTCATGAGAAAATATGGCATATGGGGTTGAGAGGTGATTTCCCCACATCAATCATTAAATCCTGAGACTCTGAATTCATGCATTGAATTTTCTCTGTCTCAAGCCACATATGGATAAATATGTTTTGTATCCAAGAAGCACTGAGCCGGGCTTCCTCATCCTTGTAATGGAAGTAACACTACTCAACCTTGTAAGGTTGTTGTGGGGATAAAGGTAATGCAAGCAGAGCCCCAGGCATAGTGGACGATACATGGTAGATGATCAATACGTGGTAGTTACTATTTATAACTATTTATTGGATTTCTTCCCTGTCGTTCTCGCTATCAGATCTACCTTGCACTTAGGTGTCTATTCTCACTTCAGAAAGCAAATAAATGTTCCCACTCACCCATCAAAACAAACCACAATGCTATGAAATGATATCCTTAACAGAACCCCTATTGGGAAATAGTGAATACACAAGCCAGTATTTCCTGGACTTCATAATCAGCTTTCAAAAGGAACACTTACATATGATGGTGAAAGTTGTTTTAGAAAGATCTATTAGAGCAGATACAACGATGGGAACTTGGATAGATGTGCTAACTGAAGGAAGAAAGTTACGGCCATGTAGTTATAATTAGATAAGGTGCATCCAAATACAGTTATGATCTGGTAATGGAGCTCCGTGTGTTTGGGGAGCCATCAGAGCATCTTTCTACTGTACCTTCGTCTCTGCCTTTCCCTCCCCATCAGAGAAGGAGAGCAGGTGTCAAATTACGTGAAGGAGCCTGGCTCCTTTTGCCCCATTGTTCTGCCCATGGCTTTCTGGTTCTGCTTCAGAAACAGAATTGGAGTCTTCCTTCCAGTGGTCACAGAGGCACTGGGTTCCAGGAGCAACCCAAGAGGGTGTTTCTCATACCTTGATACAGAGAAGGTAAAGTTAATTGTTGCGCAAATGCTCGAGGCTGGGACCTAACCTAATTCATATATCCTGACTTCTGGCTAGGACTTACATGTCCCACGCTGAGAGAGATCAAACTTTCATGCAAGTAGATATGACCAACTTAGGTTTCATAGGGAGGGCAGAGACATGCATGTATCTTTGCCTTTATTTGTATATTTGTGTGCCTGAATTTGTATGTGTCTGTGTAGGCATGTGTCCTAATATACGTGTGTCCATCCGTGTGTCTGTGTGTGTCTTTGGGTGTATCTGCCTATATGCATATGTCTGTGCATTTCTGTGTATCTTTCTATCAGTTGTGTCTGTATGATGTGCCTTGGGGTCTGTAGGTCGGTGTGTTTGTAGGCTGTGCATATCTACACATGTGTCTGGATGCACATGCACGTGTGTGGGGAATGCACAGCACTTATGCAGAGAGAAACACAAATGTGTCCTAGAGCACAATGTTCCTGTTTAAGACACCAGCCCCTAATGCACGTTTGATCTACACTTGGCCTGAGCAAGGGGAGAGGAAGAGGGGGAAAAGAATGGTTGGGCCATAACTGCAAGAGTCAAGGACCCATTCTCTAATGCTTTCGTGGCTGTGCCTGATTTCTGTTACTACCAGCCACACTGAATGGATCGCATTCTCACCTAGTTTTGAAATGATGTGTGAGAGTATGTCCCTGGGGCCACAGGAGGTCCCACTTCAGGAGGGCAACACTCAAGGAGGACAGAAGAAAACTTTTCCCTCTCCCCCCTAGAACACATAGATGAGCCCATGAGCCCAAGAGAGTAACGGTAATCATTAGTTCACTAGGTGATTTCAGAAAAGGTGTCATGACCTTTTTTTCCAAAGCCTGCCTTATTTCCTTAATCGAGCTAGCATTTTCTCATAGAAACATTATCATTCGACATCAGAAATACCAAATACAGGAATCCTGTACACATCCTAATGTTGACCAAAAAAAAAAAATACTTTACTGGAAATGTTTGCAAAATGACAACACTATTAAATGGAAGATAAAGAAACAGGCATGACCACAGAGAGGAGAAATAAGGGAACACCTCGAGAGACCTCTAATCACGAAGCTCTGGGAAAGACTGGAATGGCTTAATTAGCCACTGATTAATTTCTGGTTAGAGATATCCTCTTTAAAAATATTTTAATTCGCTAGCTTGATAAAAAAACTTTTACACACCAACTGTGGCCTCTCGTTATGAAGCTAATACCCAGGATGATTTCTCCAGATGCTTTTCTTCTCGAACATTCACTGATCATTATCCTTAGGATAATTCTGCAAAAGAGCAGAATTCTAAACAGCCCAAATCCCCATCCCTACACTTGTATTAAAAATTATTTTGGGGTGGTGTGAAGAGGGGATGAGGAAAAAGAACAAAGTTGAACTGAAAAACAACTTTGGAAAATTTGTAAGGCAGAATGACGTGTGTGTGTGTGTGTGTGTGTGTAATTACAGGAATTGATATCAGGGCACATTTTTTTACAATGTCCTGGGCTGATAATCAGAAGACCTGAATTCTAATCTTTACCCTTCACTGATTTCTTGATTGACCTTTGTCAAGTCACTTCAAACTGCCCTGTAATGGTTTCAAGGGCCCCTCCTGGCCAAGTTGTGTTGACTCAAATTCTTTCTCAACCACTTAATAGTTGCATAACTTTAGGCAAGTTACTTAACCTCTTTTGCCTCTCTATTCTTATAAGAGTTGGAAGATAATTGCTTCCAGTTCATAGGGTGGTGGTGAAGGGCAAATGAGATAGTAGGTATAAAACACTGTCTGGGGGCACCTGGGTAGCTCAGTCAGTTGAGGGTCTGCCTTTGGCTCAGGTCGTGATCCCAGGGTCCCAGGATCGAACCCTGCATCAGGATCCCTGATCAGGGAAGAGTCTGCTTCTCCCTCTGCCCGCTGCTCCCCCTGCCTGTGCATGCTCTTATTCTCTCTCTCTCTCTTTCTCTCAAATAAATAAATAAAATCTTTTAAAATTAATTAATTAATTAAAAAAATAAAATACTATCTGGAGCATCAAAAGTTCTCAATAAATATTAGTCATTGTTATTAGCTCTGAATCAGTGTCCTCAGGTAGAGCAGGAGAGGGCCAGAGTAGATGACCTAATGAATTCTTTCAGTCTTCAGGAAAACCATCATAGAGAATATAGCTAATAACCCAGAACCCCCAGTCCCTGTGGCCACAAGGAGCCCTCCTCAGATCTTATTTATCAGAGGTCATGTTCATGTTGTCGATCGGTCACACAGGCCCTATTGATTCATCTTCTACATGCAGTTCTGATGACCATGTTCATCTGATTTCTCAGACTACAGCAAATTAGAAGCTGAGGAAGGAGAAAGAATGTTGGAAGAAAAACACCTTGTAGGCAAGAATGATTGCAGATGACCTGATGTTGACAGAGTAAACAGTTGTGATCACAGAATGAAGTATTGTGCATCACCATGACTTCAAGTCATTAAAAAATTCTTGGGCAGCTCTTAACTCTCAAACTATTTCTATTAAAAATTATTAAAAATTATTCACATTTTATAGGCTAGGGGATTATCAGCTTCTGATAATTCCCTTTATTGGCAAGATGTAACTGGTTATTGTTTAAACCTCTCCCCAGTTTTGCTGGCCCTCTTTCATCTCTCCTGGCTCGGCATCTCTAGCACCTGATGCAGGTGGTAGCGCTGTCCAGATCTTCTTTTGTCTCCCAGTGGGGAGATGGATAGAACATGAGAGAATATCAGGTGAGGTAATCAGCACCAACTACACCAAAGCCTCCCTATGTAAGCCTGATTCATCTTCTAGCACCATTCGAATATCTGTTATGATATTTTCAGCACAGATAATAGAAAGCCCCATCACAAAATGGCTTCCATAACAAAAACATTATTGTTTCACATAATTGCAAGACCAGAGAGTGAAAGAAAGTTTCCAGGCAAAGTCTGATCACCAGCACAAGAATGTCAACAACGTCTATGTTTTTTTCTCTTTCCTCCCTGCCACCCTCAATACCAACTTCATCTTAAGGGTGGTCCTAGAGTCATCAGATAGTGTCAGTGAAATTGGAGCTGTGTGCTCCCTTATTCATGTCTAGCAAGACGAAGAGACAAGGCTCTACCTCAGGCACTGAGTATAGGTCCTTCCCTCCGTTTGTTGGGTGGACTCCAATTACAGACCTACCCCTGGCTCAGTAAGAGAAGCCAGAGGAATGCCTGCACTTATCACCCCAGATCAGGCATGATCTACTCCTACAGTAGAGAATGAAGTCGTCTGCTCCTTTGTCATCGGAGGGAGGGGTAAACACATAAATAATTAGGATCTTTATGAAGGAATACAAGGGAATAGGTGTTGGGTGGGTAACCAAGAGTTTCCACTCCACAAAGTAATAATAAACTTCACTGTTGAATTATTAAAAAGGCATTTCCATGTTTAATCTACCTGGACTCCCTTTAATCAAAGCATTCATGTCAGGTGACTATTAGAATAAAAATTGTGAAGACAGTAGGCAAAGACGTTTTCCCATAATTGTTTTTATTTCTCTTAGGACTGCATTATTTTAATTTAAAATCAACACCAAGATCTTTCAACTTTTTATACAAAACATATGAAAGATGATAGGAGTTCCCACAAAACCTAGTTTTATTAAGAGAAAGCAATTTAGAACATGGACGTATTTCATTCTCCTAAGAGGAAAAAAAAAAAATAATGTAGTAGATTCATCTGATAGGGAAGAAATATATAGAATAAAATTGAGAGCATGATACAGTGGGAAAAGGCTCAAGCTAGAAATTGACCCACCCAACCACTAAAATACTGTGTCTGTGTAAGTCACTTAAGAATATAAATAACTTGAAGGCTGCAGATTAGCATCCCACAAGCCAAATCTGGCCCTATGGTGAATTTTTTGAGGGAGAAGTGGATAGCATCCACTGTCTAGCCGTATCTGACATAATCCTACTGTTGGGAGCATAGTAACAGAGCTCCCAAGAGTAAGCACAACCAATCACCAAATTTCAGGAATTATATACAATTGTTCAGAGTCATATACAATGAAAATGTGCTTAGAAGTTATCCCCAGAGTCTATAAAGATCCATTATATTATTAACATATCAAAAAATACATGTCTTCATTCAGAATTATTGTTTGCCAGGAATAGTTGCAAGATAGTTTATATAACTCAAGTCAAAAATCTTCTTATTATCCTATATTATATGACCCAGAGGGTAGTGTTTTAAAAGGACAATCCCTCAAAATGGTTACTGTCATGTTTTAATTTCACAAAGTCCATCCATCTTTTCTTTTTTTAAAGATTTATTTATTTATTTGAGAGAGAGAGAGCACAAGTGGGAGGGGCAGGGGGAGAGGGAGAGAGAGAATCTCAAGCAGACTCTACAGTGAGCAAAGAGCCCAATGTGGGGCTCAATCCCACCACCCTGAGATCACAACCTGAGCTGAAACCAAGAGTTCGATGCTTCACCAACTGAGACACCCAGGTGCCCCCAAAGGCCATCCTCTTAAGAATCTACATATGCTCTAGAAGTGGAAATTACCTCTTCCATGGAATCGGAAGGATTGGCCATTTATACACATAGATGCCACTTTAACTCAGTTTACTTGCAAAATAGTACTCGCCTCAGTTTCATCGAGTGGCAGTGAAACCTTTGTCTAGCTGGAAAGCGTTGTCCTTTCAAAAAAGTGCTCCCACCAGAGAGCTCCCCTTGGCCCGTGAAATGTCCTTCCTGATGCATGTGTCAGAGCCTATGCAAAAGTGCACAGAACGCATTTCCTATTCACCACTCAGAACTCATTCATCAGCATTAAAAGTTTTTGGCACATGCTGAACATTACATAATCATATGGCAGTACAGAAGCTTTAGCATTTGTCACTGTTCATGGTGAGCCATCCTCAACGTTGTAATATCATTGATATCTCCAGAAGATAACCCAAAGGTGTCTACTGGCTATATAATTTGTCAGACATTAATAAAGATTGGAACCATCAGAAAACATACAGTATTGATCCTGATAGCGGTTTTGATAAAATTTAAAAGTAGCCTCAGGTGTAGCTCCCTTAGATACGGGTGTTTGTTTGTTTGCTTGCTTGCTTGTTTGTTTGTTTTGGAGAAGTGACTGAAACTGACCCACGTGCTCATCTTTTTTAACTATATGCCAAAGACTTGTTAAACTTTCTGACTTCATGGCCAGCTTCTGACAGTTGCTTTCTCTTGTTGGAAAAACTTGCTGTCTTCAGTGTGTTAATCCTTGATCCCAGTGAGGGTAACAAAAAACCTCAAGGAAATTTTCAGGAAAGTCCCAAGAAAACTTTGAAGAGTGTGTCTCCATTAGCAGTTAACAGTGTCCGAAGATCCTCAGTCAATTGGTTTCTGAAGACCCTGGCAACTTAATTAAAAAATAGCGAAGAAATCCTGCATTAAACTTTTGTTACTTAAATGCAGTTGCTCCCTGCCAGAGCCTGAGGGTTTTCCCAAACAGTGATTAGGAAAGTGAACAAAAGTGATCCTTTTGACCACATTAATTGATCTGTACAGTGGAATTTCAGAAATCTTTTACTGAGCTAATTATCTAATTTTAAAACTAATCTGATGAAATAATTCAGGGAAAACCCCACAACTTTACTGGGTCCTTCAGATTAATATTTCAAAGCTCTCAAACATCTGGCTTACTTGCCTTTTACAGGATTTTCAACACGGCATTGTTGCGTAATGCATCCCTTCCAGCCAACTGGATCTACCATCAGCCACATGTATCCTCACCTTCCCTTCTCTTCACCTTTGTCCACCATGTGTCCTGGCCTGACATGCTTTCATTTTTCTCCATGCTCTTCTGGGCTAAACTCAAGTCATGCTTCACCTTCCCCCATGAAGTTTTGGCAAATAACTTCCTCTCTGAACCCCTGTTGTTCTTATCATCCATTCCCCACATCGTACAATCTCTTAGATTATTGCTAGCACTTCGTATCTCTATTCCTCTTCTTTAATTGACTTCACATAGATTTTCCATGCCCAGACATGTTGTGTATTTGTCTTTATGTCTGTCTAGAGCCTTATGAAATGCCTGGTGTGTGGCCGATGTCAATTATACCAATCTGAAGGGTTGAGCTGATGTAGTTAAATCATTTAATCTGAATACAAAGATAGAAAAATGGACTGTCAGGTAATAGTTGTAAGATAAATAATGCATATCTGGAGTCCAGGAACCTAAAATAGATTTCTAAATCTGACACTAAGGAGACAGTGACTTATATTGGACAAGTCATTTCATCTGCCCAGCTTCATGTTTCTCATCTGTCAAATTGGAAGAATAATAATGACTCTCAGATAAAAAGCTTCTGCACAGCAAAGAAAACAATCAACAAAAGTAAAAGGCAACCTTCGAAATAGGAGAAGATACTTGCAAATGACATATCTGATAAAGGGTTAGTATCTACAATATATAAAGAACTGATACAACTCAGCACTTAAAAAACAAATAATCCAATTAAAAAATAGGCAGAAGATATGAACACACATTTCTCCAAAGAAGACATCCAGATGTCCAACAGACACATGAAAAGATGTTCATCATCGCTTACCATCAGGAAAATGCAAATCAGAACTACAATGAGATATCACTCACACCTGTCTGAATGGCTAAAATCAACAACACAAGAAACAAGAGGTGTTGGCGAGAATGTGGAGAAAGGGAAACCTTCGTGCACTGTTGGTGGGAATGCAAACTGGTGCAGCCACTGTGGAAAACGGAGCTTCCTCAAAAAGTTAAAAATAGAACCCAACAATCCAGCAATTGCACTACTGGGTATTTACCCCCAAAATATAAAACACTAATTCCAAGGGATACACCCACCCTTATGTTTATAGCAGCATTATTTACAACAGTTAAGATATGAAAGCAACTCAAGTGTCCATCAATAGATGAATGGGTAGAGAAGATGTGAGATATATATATCTAATGGAATATTATTCAGCCATTAAAAAGAATGAAATCTTGCCATTTGCAATGACATGGGTGGAACTAGAGTATAATTCTAAGTGAAATAAGTCAGAGAAAGATAAATATCATATGATTTCACTCATATGTGGAATTTAAGAAAAAAAAAAACATAAGCAAAGAGGAAAGAGAGAGAGAGAGACAAACCAAGAAAGATCCTTAATTATAGGGAACAAACCGAGAGGAGAAGTATGGTGGGGGGGAGGGGTGAAATAGGTGATGGGGATTAAGGAGTGTACTTGTTGTGATGAGCACCAGGGGATTAAAATAAAAACTTAAAAAAAATGCCTTCCTTACCTATTTCATTAGATCACTGTGAGAGCCAAATGATATAATGTTTTTAAAAGTATACAAAGTTAATTACCTTACAAATATGAATGTTCATTGTTAGGCAAAAGAAACACTACCTTTAGAAATCCCATATCAAATGTAGTGAAGAGCTCCTAAAATTATCGACGCTGCTGTTAGTTTTAAGGTATATTGTGATCAACTTTACATAGTGCTGTAGATCAGGTTGTTCTTCTCATTTTACAAATGAAAGTTTGAAGTTTTCTAGAAGCTAATGATTGATGTAAAATGAATGACAGCACCAAAATGAGATACCTTCCTTGTTCTAGTCAGTAGCTTTGAGCCCAGTGGCCACCATGACTTCTTTCTAAATTTTTCCTGAAGCACTGTTAAAGGTCTGATTCTTAGGGATATATATAAAGCAACACTCTGAAAAGACCAATCTCTCCTCTCTAAAGTTCCTAGCACCCTACATCAGTATACATAACGTCCTTGGATCCATGATTGGGCTCCATAACTCTTCTGTCTTCTGGCTTTCTTCTCTGGACTTTTTTTTTTTAAGATTTTTATTTATTTATTTTGACAGAGAAAGAGAGCAGGAGAGCACAGGCAGGATGAGCAGCAGAGGGAGAAGGAGAAGAAGCAGGCCCCCTGCTGAGCAGGGAGCCTGATGTGGGGCTCGATCCCAGGACCCTGGGATCATGACCTGAGCCGAAGGCAGTCACTTAACCCAACTGAGTCGGGTTGAGCCACCCAGGCACCCCGTCTGGCCTTTTTCTAAAGTCCAGATACTTATCATTTCTTAATCACTAACTTCCTCTGAGACAGTTCCATTTGGATGTCCCACAAGAATGTCACATTGAAGAAAACCAAACCTGACTTGTCATCTCTTCCCTCTCACCCTTCCTATCCTGAAAATGGCAACTCTTTCTATGTTGTCTATCTCGGACATGTACAACCATCCACATGGTGGCCAAACCCAAAAACTGAGAAGTCATCCTTGGCCTCACTCTTACTGAAGACTTACTAATTCCTGCTCATTCTGTCTTCTTCCCATCTCTTCATGGATCTGCATGTCCAAGAGCTGGGGTTCTCTGTCCATTGCTTTAGATTACCACCATAGTCTTCTAACTCATCGTCCATTCTATGACCAGAAAAATCCCTTTAAGATACAAACCAAATCCTATCAATCCCTTTCGACCCAGTGACAATTTCATTGTGCCTCCATTTCCATCCAGCAGGGGGATGAAGATGAACCATGTGTCCAACTCCCTCATATGCACGCAGGGCCTCCCTCACCCAGATCATACTCCTCCTTCCTTCAAGTTTCACCATAGATGCCAATGTCCCCTGGAAGATCTCCCTATTAACTCTCTTCTGAAAATGGACTGGGGAGTACCCTACACTTACGCAACTGAGCATTCTCCCACTGCCTTATAATCACCTTCTATTTGCCTGCACAACCCAGTAGCTTAAAACCTCCTTCAGAGCAGGACCAATCTTTCACCAAGTTGTTTCAGTTACTCTTGTCCCCAGAGCTTATCCATGGTATCTTGTGTATAACACGCTTTCAATAAAGAAGAAGACAAACAAACAAACAACAACAAAAACAAGTTACTCTCCCTTCCTCTCTGCTTACTTTTCTTCATCCTGAAATATTCTACCTCTTCTGCTCCGTTGGATATTATGAATCAAGTTTATTTCAGGACATCTTCTTAAGTGAATCTGCTCTTGTCAGTCCTTACTCTGCATCCCTTCTCAATGTGTCTATTAAATGAACGTGTGTCGTGTTTCTACTTTTTGGAACGTTGTAGATAAATTGTGAGGTTGAAGCTCCTATATATAGCGTCTCCCAGCATCGACTTTGAACTCCTTGGGTAAGCACTGCTCTTCTTAAATCTTCAGTTCCTCCTGACTTCCTATGTTCACCAGCACTCAGTTGCTGCTCATTAAGGACTATGTGGGATGCGCCATCATCCCATCCAGTCTTCACAACCCAAGCTCCTGTCATTCCTGCATCACTGTGCATTTTTCTGCATTAATTCTCTCACAACCTTGACAGACTCTTTGTTATATTTCCATCTAACAAGGAACTGGAGCGTTCACTGACAGGGAGGCAGAGTGTAATGTGCCCAACTAAGAGCCAAGCAGGACTTAAAGATCAAAGACGTCCTTCCTCCCTAATCCAGGGCTCCCCCTTTTAGGTTGGACAAACCATTTTCAATACTTTAGGTTTTTCACCTATTAGGAGAAGGATTTGTAAGATTCCTACTAGCTCTATACAAGGGTATATTACAAAAGTAATAATAACCCAAACAAATGACAGATCTGACAACCAATGATAGTCAAAACTGACTATACCCTCATAGATAAAAATCTCTTTAAGATGTTTGCAACACGTTTTGAAAGAAGGAGGGTAAAAAGGATAGAGCAAGATCATCAAGTATTTCAGTTTTACATTAGCACGATTTTCTTAAGTCATGTCATTCCAGTGCTGCCCATGTAGGAGAAATTTGAAAGGCACTCACTGAACTAGCAGTCTTCCAAGGAGGAAGAACTAGAATCAAATAGAAAACAAATATTTAAACAAACCTCAAACCTTTCAAAGAAGGTATACTACATTGATCCCATTTTCCTATTTGTTTATTTTTTATGAAAATCCCTATTTAATTTGGTTAAACTATTCTAGGCAAAATGCCCAGTAACTGAGGTAGACACGTACATGAGAAAAGGGGTAGTAAGCAGATAAGGAGGCTGACCTGAAAAATCCGTGAAGTTAACTCTATTTTTTTTTTATTTTTTATAGTCACTGACTTCACCACAAAATCAGATGGTGTGGTTTGTGCTCCAAAGGTTCTTTTGTTCCAACATAGCTATCTACATTAACATCAGAATTATCACTGCCACAAGGAGATTTTTTTTTATCTTACTTTAGTAATAATATTTCAGTGAGAATGCAGCTGGTAAAAATGTGTGTGTGCATATGTGTATATGAGTTTATTTATGTATATGTATATATATATATATGAATATAAATATATGTTTTAAACTACAAGATGAAGGGGCGCCTGGGTGGCTCAGTCGGTTCAGCGTCTGCCTTTGGCTCAGGTCATGATCCCAGGGTCCTGGGGTGGAGCCTCACATCGGGCTCCCTGCTCAGCGGGGATCCTGCTTCTCCCTCTGCCACTCCCCCTGCTTGTGCTCTCTCTCTCTGTCAAGTAAATAAATAAAATCTTAAAAAAAATACTAAAATAAGATAAAATAAATCACAAGATGAAGTATTTAGCTACTTAAAAAATTACTAAAGCTTATTCATCCTAAATCATATTGATTTCCCTTATTTTCATATGTGGGGCTATAACAATGGTCATATTATTTTCATTTTTAATCTACATAGTATTCATTTATGCTATATTATTGTCATTAGCTTACATATTTCCTAATTTGGAGACGTTTTGGTAGTTTAAAATATGAGGGTCTTATAGATAGTGCTGCTGTGAGTATCTTTACTCAAATTTCTCTTTTGTATACATGCCTCACAGTTGAATGATTGGCTCTAGGTCTAGAAAAATAGGGGCACCTCGGTGCCTCAGTCGGTTAAGCGGCTGCCTTCGGCTCAGGTCATGATCCTGGGGTCCTGGGATCGAGCCCCACGTCCAGCTCCCAGCTCAGTGGAGAGCCTGCTTCTCCCTCTCCCTCTGCCTGCCACTGTGCCTACTTGTGCTCTCTATCTCTCCGTCAAATAAATAAACAAAATCTTTAAAAAAAAATAGAAAAATACATAGCTCTTATTACATCATTCTGGGTTTGTGATCAGCAAGATTGAACCAGTTTATAAATGCCACCAATATATGAAGATAGATTCCCAATAGTCCAGCCCTCAGTAATTTTTTAAAATAGGTCCCTTTGTTTTATTAGGTCAAGTGGCATATCAAGATACCTAAAATCCGCATATTTTTTATTTACTTTACTGTTGATGACAATACGTATGTCACCATGATCCTTTACTACTGCATCTACACAATGGAAATCTATGGACCGCAGCTGTGGGCCAAGCACTGAGTCAAGACCGAAGACCGTAAAGAGGAACAGGAACAGCAAACAATGCTGTCCATCCACACAATGGAATACTATGTGACAACAGAAAGCAATGAACTGACACATTAACAAAGTAGAAGAATTTCAAAGGCATGATGCCAAGCAAAGGAAGGCAGTGAGAAAGCCATAGAGTGTATGACCCCATTTACATGATTTTCTGGAAAAGGCCGAAGCATATGAACAAGAAACAGATCGGTGGCCACCTGGAAGTGGTCACCAGTGCTGGATGATAGAAGCATTCTGTATCGTGACTATGGTGGGGATTGCAGGGCCACCTTACACCTGTAACCCTAAAAGGCTGAGTTATACTAAATGTAAATGATATTTCAACATGCCTGACTCTAAGAAGTGCCAATTGCCACCATGTAGAGTATTTTGTAAGAGTGAAGATTCTTCAGCCAGGCTTCTGGAACTCATATTTCTTCCATATCCCTTCCTGACTCAGTCATCCTGCCCTGCATACTTACTTAACCTCTCCGTGCTTCACCTTGCCAATCTTTAAGTTGGGTGTAATATGTCATGGGGTAATTAGGAAAGAAAATCAATGCAAAGCATCTAGGATACTGTAAGAGATCAATAGATTTCCTTTTCTTATTTGAGTGTTACAATAGACTAGTAGATCCTGTCCAGTGGGAAACAGGCGAGTGGCCAGAAAAACCCATTTTGGAAAGAAGTAACTCAAATACCCATAGTTTTTGCCTAATTATGAGCCAGAGAGATAAATATTAAACACAAACATCACTTTTGCTTACAAAATATGCAGTTTTTCTTTTTCTAACTTTATCATTATTATTATTATTGAATGAGACCCAGAGTGCATCAGAGCTATTGAGATGAATACTCTTGTATTCCTCGTAGATGTGTAACTAGATCTACCTTTACAGAAAACAACGTGGCATCAGGACCGAGGGTCTGAAAATATTAAAACTCTTCAACTTAAGGGTGCCTGGGTGGCTCAGATGGTTAAGCGTCTGCCTTTGGCTCAGGTCATGATCCCAGGGTCCTGGGATTGAGCCCCACATCGGGCTCTTGGCTCAGTGGGGAGTCTGCTTCTCCCTCTGCCTCTCTCTCTGCCCATGTGCTCTCTCTCTCTGTATTCTGTGTCTCAGATGAATAAATAAAAATCTTAAAAAAAAAAAACTTCAACTTAGTCATTTTGCTTTTATTTTTTTTTTAAAGATTGTATTTATTTGTTTATTTGAGAGAGAGAGAGAAAGAGAGCATGAGCAGGGGGAGAGGCAGAGGAAGAAGCAGACTCCCCGCTGAGCAGGGAGCCCGATGTGCTTCTCAACCCCAGGACCCTGGATCATGACCTGAGCCGAAGGCAGCCGCTTAACTTACTGAGCCACCCAGGCATTCCTAGTGCTTTTGCTTTTAAAAATGTTTCCTACAAAAGCATCAATAAAGCCCAGAGAGATTTATGTGCAAGATCAACTATTGTGATTACTTATAAAAGAAAAAAGAAGGGCCACTCCCTAAGTATTAGAGAAATTATTTTTGATATCTGCATACTGCTGCATAAGTACATGCGTGAGCGCGCCACGCACACACACACGCAGATACGTTTGAGTAAATTAGTTAAATGGGCACAGGAAGAAATGCAGCCCAAACATGAACTTTTTTGGAAGGCTCAAGATCTGGCTCCTGAAGGAAAACTGAAGTTTCTTACGTGGGAAAAAATGAGAATTATACTTTGTGCCAAAAGGCCAAAAGCCTAAGGATACTTACGGTGTCCTGGGAAGGCCCAACCTCCTAGAGTAATTAGAGTATAGAGTTCATAGGAAGAAGTGATACGATACAAAATAAAAAATCAGCCTCAGGAGTTTTTGGTTTTTTTTTTTAAGATTTTATTTATTTGACAGAGAGAGACACGGCGAGAGCAGGAACACAAGCAGGGGGAGTGGGAGAGGGAGAAGCAGGCTCCCCGCCGAACAGGGAGCCCGATGCGGGGCTCTATCCCAGGACCCTGGGACCAGGACCTGAGCCGAAGGCAGACGCTTAACGACTGAGCCACCCAGGCGCCCCCAGCTTCAGGAGTTTCTAAAAGATCAGTACGTCATGCTCACAAGCCCAAACTGTAGTTTGCAAATGCAAACCAGTAGAGCTTTTTTTTTAAATATTTTATTTATTTATTTATTTATTTGAGAGAGAGAGCAAGAGAGCACAGCAGGGGCAGTGGCCGAGGGAGAGGGAGAAGCAGGCTCCCGCTGAGCAGGGAGCCCCATGTGGGGCTCAATCCCTGGGATCATGACCCGAGCCCAAGGCAGACGCCTAACCGACTGAGCCGCCCAGGTGCCCCCCATTAGAGCTCCTTAAGATAAGGCTTAATACAATTGTTTGACTTTAGAAAGACACCCCTGGTGAGCAGGGTCATCCCATTTTCCTCCTTTGGATATTTACCAAATAGAATTAGATATTAAAAAAAAAAAAAAGCTTAAAAATTAATAGCAAGAGATAGCTCCCAAGTTGAGCACACCAGATAAGGGATTACAAAGTGCAGCAAGATTCATGGTGATTTAAAACATCTCATTATGGACTCAAAAATGTTTGTTGAATCCATTACTTTCATAGGAAGGCAAGCCCATTATTGCCATCACCTGTTTTTTGTTGTTTGGGTTGGATGATTTTCTAACGAAGGCTTGTTTCCTCAACTTTGATCTTTTTTTTTTTTCCTACCTTCTGGGCTGTTTTGCCCCACTTTTAGAACACAGTTTAGCTCCTGGGTATTTTGCAAACTCTATTTTTTTCTTCTTGATAGGTTCATCAGCTAATGCTTGTGCTGTTTGGAATCCTAAATCAGCAATCCAGTGAAGGTGAGTTATTCCCCCTTTGCTTCTCCATCTCTGAGTCATCTTTTGCAAAATGGCAGGCACTGCTTCCAAAGAGCAGTCAAGGCTTGGAGTGGTTACACCCTGAACAAAACACCGTCTTCTTGCCCAAACTTTTATCAGAAAGCGTTGCAGAAACTCATTAAGTCACTTGAGTCAAAGATCCAGGTGAGTCATTCTGAACCTCCACCCAGTTCAACTTTTCCCTCTGGTAACAATTAATTATATTTTTCCCTTTTCCTACTCCCACCTCCACCAACATTCAATCACCTGTTCCACATGGTCACACACACTCACTCTGAGTTTATAAGCTCATATAAGGTTCACTCGCTTGGCACTCACAGGAGAGAGATAAGAAATAAAATGTCTCTAGCTTTTCTACTGAGTGCCTGGCAGTAGGGGGGAAAAAAATTAAAAACTTAGTCCTAAAAGTCATGTAACTTAATCTTAAAGAGTATTTTCTTTTTGACTTCACGTTTTAACTTCTTGATGAAAGAATGTAAGGCAAACACTCTACATGAAAATATTCCAGTGAAAGCGTGCTATCTTATTAATTATTCAAGTAATTTAACATAGCTTGCCTGGTGAGACCCAGTCTGGGTGGAGGATCCGTGAATCTCAGATGTGCGAAAGAGTACTCATAGAAAGTGCATGGGCTCGGGGCACCTGGGTGGCTCAGTTGGTTAGGCGTCTGACTTCGGCTCAGGTCATGATCCTGGGGTCCTGGGATCGAGTCCTACATCGGGCTCCCTGCTCAGCGGGGAGTCTGCTTCTCCCTCTCCCTCTGCCTCTCCCCCTGCTTGTGCTTGCTCTCTCTCTCTCAAGTACATAAATAAATAGAATCTTTAAAAAAAGGAAAAGAAAGAAAGTGCGTGGGCTCTGCAGTTAATCAAACTGGGTTTGAACATCAGCTCTCTCATTTCCCACCCTATGACTTTAAACAAGTCTTTCCACCTCACAGAGCCATGATTTCATCTATTAGACTAACACCTATCTCAGATGGTTGCCATGGGGACTTATTATAACAACATATTTAATGCTAAGCAGAATGGCTATTCTTTGGGAAGTAATAATGCAACAATAATAAACAATAATAATAAACACTCTGCTAAGCATTCTATCTAAATTAACTCAATCCTCTCAACAACCTCATGAGGGAGATACAGTTGTCCCTTCAATAATGCAGGTTTAGGGGTGCTGACCCCCGGTAGAGTCAAAAATCCATGCATAACTTTTGACTCCCCCCCAAACTTAATAGCCCCTTATTGATCAGGGCCCTTATGGACAACATAAACAGTTGAGTAACACATATTTTGTATGGTGTATGTATTAGATACTGTAGTCATCCAATAAAGTAAGGGAGAGAAAAAATATTATTGAGAAAAATCGTAAGGAAGAGAAAATACACAGCAGTGCTGTACTGTATTAATGAAAAGCAAAACTATGTAAGGGGATGTGTGTAGTTCAGCTACCACTATGCCATTTTACAGAAGGGGAAAGGGAACCACAGAAAAGTGAATTTCGTTATTGAAGATCATAAAGACATGAACTGCATAAAGCAGATTCGAATCCGGAATCCATGCATTAAACCATAATGCCTCTGGATGCATTCCCTTCTCTCCTTAAAGATTACGAAGAGGGTTAGCTGGCAATCTCAAAAGTTCTGTCATCTTGAGGGTTAGTAATTGAGTTGGAAGCCAGGACCTTTCAACCTAAGTCTCCAATTCCTTTCTTGTATATTTCCCTAAGAAACAAAACAAAGATAAACAAAAGACATAATAAAGCATTGGATAAGGGTGGATGGTGGGTTTCGAATAAGAAACTAGAATGTTGCAGTACTGCCTTATGATAATGAGGAGCCCAGGTAGAGCGACTAATTAGTTGGTAATGACCTGTTCTGAAATAGCCATGTCAGGCCCTTACCCTGTTTAAGAGTCAGATCCATGAGGCTCTGGAAAGATTCTAAGGAATCTTTCTAAGGAAACCATCATTGCGGCTAGCACTCGGGTCCACCTTCTCCTCTTCTCAGGCTAACATCTTACTTAGCGGCATCCAGCCCCCACAACACCGTAAAGAAGGCAAAGCTGGATTTTGGTTCTGTGTCCCTCTCTTTCTCCCTAGTGTTTCTTCCTCCTACTCACCAACCCCCTCCCGTCCACCCTCTGTGGGTGAAGCAACAAATACCTCAAGTAAAATGACTGTCAAGAGAGTTGACATGCTCTAGCTGGTAATGGAGCCTCCAGAAGTCACCTGGTGGAAACAGCAGCCCACCCTCTCACCCACAAGACAGCCCATTTCCTTCAGGAGTATCTGTAGACCCATCATAGCCTTCTAAGCCTCCTACCCTTCTGGGGTCATGAACACACTCAGCAAGCCATGCATCATGCTTCCATATCTAAATCCACAGGTATTTTCCCACACCCACCCAAACAGCTACCCTGGCCTTGCAGTTCAAGGCCAACAGCCGTGAGGACAGAGCCAGCTGTAATTGAGGAGATGGGAGGTGTGGATTTGTTATCTGGGCCCCACCTGCTTCTGACCCGAGGCAAGAGGAGCCCTGGAAACCATTCCAACTCTAATAAGGAAAGAGGCACTGTAGGTCAGGGAGACGTAATGGAAAGAGACTCCCTTTCCTTAACTGACTGAATCAGTGATGGGGCTACGTACGATGTGTTAGGAGAGCGAGTACTTTCGATCACAGGAAAACTTCAGTAGCATGACGATGACAATTATAGTTCACATTGTTGGAGCACTTACCATGCCAGGCATTCTTCAAAACTCCTTCATGGAGTACCTCGTTTAATACCCTGACTACAGTCCTTTGAGGTTGCACTGTCACCCCCATTGTAGAGATGAGAACACAGGTAGAGAACGGTTAAGCAATCCTTCTCAACTCATGGCAAGTGAGGAAGACGGGATAGAAACCCAGCAGGCAACCATCCGAGCCCTTGTTCCCAACTCCTTCTCCACGACTCACCAAAGCTGGGACTGGCAAACTTTGCCTGGGATGACCCAGGTAGTAACTGTTTTAGGCTATGCATTCGGCCCTAATGAACTCAAAGCCGCCATCGACTAATTTAAACCAGGGGGCTTTGCAGCATTTCAATAAAACTTTATTTATGAACAAGGAAATTTGAATTTCATACCATTCCCCGTGTCACGAAATATTCTTCTTTTGACTTTTTTCCCCCAACCGATTTAATAGGTATAAACCATTCTTGGCTCACAGGCCCTATGAAAACAAGCAGCAGGCCACATTTGGCCCACAGGCCATGGTTTACAGATCCCTGATCAAAAAGATTGAAAAAAAAATTAAAACAAAGACAGTTGGAGAGAAATGTGAATCACGTTCTTTTTTTTTCCCTGCCATTTTCACCTTGTATTTATTTCCACCTGAAGGTTATTTCCATCGTCCCTTTTCCTATCATCTGAACCCATGCAGTCCAACTGCGGAATCGGCTGGTATCTCCACGTTAATAAGCCGCATGGCCTTGAGCAGTTAATGTGACTCTTATGTCATGGCTTCCTTGTTTTACTGACAGTAGTTGTGTCACGGGTTTGGTAGTTGTAGGTATTCAATTACATCATGCATGCTAAGCAACCATCCAGGTCCTCAGCACATTGTAAACTCTCAATAAATAAATGTTAACTCTTACGACTACTAGAGTCATTATCATTACTGCTACTATTATCAACACCATCGTCACCCCAGCTGAGAAAATGAACATAGCACCTCTCCCGCAGTTCACCTCTGCAACTCTCTGTTGACTGATGTTCTACCTTGGAGGTGAGTTAAAAAGAAGTCCTGTAGGGGTGCCTGGGTTGTGATCCCAGAGTCTTGGGATGGAGCCAAGAATCCGGTCTGGGCTCCCTCCTCAGCAGGGAGCCTGCTTCTCCTTCTCCCTCTGCCCCTCCCCCCTACTTGTGCTCTCTCATGCACGCTTTCTCTCTCAAGTAAATAAATAAAATCTTTAAGAAAAAAAAAAAGAAAGTCCTCTAAATATCCTCCCCATTCTCCTCACAGTATCACACCCCAAACCCAGCCCCTACAGGAAAAAAAAAAAAAAAAAAACTCTTTTTTTCTCCCCCATATTCTCAACATGCGGGGGGGGGGGGGGGGGGGGGGAATCTCATCTACACGGAATTCTAGCTGTTTGTCTTGGGCTCACTCCCCGGCAGTATCCAGCCACTTTCTAATCTGTACTAATTACCAACCTTTCGCTTGCCTTTGACTCTTTGGTGCTTGTTTGCAATGCTCCTGGGTCACAAGAAGAACGAGGAGATACAAAACCTTCATAATGAAGCTCTGTGAGTTAGAACAAGCATAATTTTTTTCTTATTTAAGCAGGCCGTATGTGTGCAGAAGGCTACTCCGGGATGGTAGGGAAGGCAACTCGTTGACTGAAGCATGTTGCTTCAACCTCTGAGAACAGCTATCTGCACTGTGAGCCTCATTCTCTGATACTTATTGAATATTTGCTGTGTCTCCCACCCTGTGAAGCTCTCGAATCATTTCTGTGATAGCGACAGGTGAAATGCACAACTAGGATGCTAATGAAGACATGGAAGTTACCACTCTCGATGTGTGGGCCAAGGAACACTGTGACTCCGCTGTGAGTCCTGTTTCCTCATTATCTCACACTCCCTGCTTTCCTCTCAAAAGACTTGTGGGCAGGTAGCGCCAGTAAAGTTCATCATTTATCGGCTGGCAAATCAGCTGAGCATGACTTGGTTATCTGATTCCCTATTTCAGAGGACTGATGGGTTATGTTCTCAGAAGGGCATGACAATCATCAGGAAAAAGAGCCAGCTCTGGTTCCCAGAAAATGCCTTACTCGTCATTTTGAGGCTTCCATATCACTGGAGCCAAATGTTAGCACCGGTGGGCTTGAAGAGCAAGAAGGATCCTGGCCGTTTTTTGAGAAGGAAATAGGCTCTTTGGAACTGTTAAAGTGCATTGGTGTGAAATCACATAATCATAGCCAAGATAATTTTAGGGGTTGGAAGTGTGTGCGGCAAGGGCAGAGTCTCCAGCGGGCATAGCAGACAGACGCCCAGCTTCCTTCGTAGGGCTGGCCCCGTCTCTTCCAAAGGCTTTGCTACATTTTGTTTAGTCATTAGTTGGGTGAGAGCTTCTCCTGCTTCCCAAACCAGCTAGCAGTCTCTGTGGACCAACTCTGTTGATTCAAAGTTTTATTTTATTTCTTTCTGGAACCACAAAACTACTCAATGTATTGAAAACCTGATGGTGAACCTATTGGCCCAACTAGTTTCTTGATTTGGTTGTAAATTCAAGAACTCTAAGCAGTGAATAGAGAGATCATTGGGCACAAGAATTCTGCCTCTTCTTTTTCCCAGGAAATCAATCTCGGACGAAAATGTGAAGTAGGCAGTTTACCTCCATGCGCGGTCACCTCTGAGCCCACCTCCTCACTGCTACTTCCTTGCAAGTACCTCCCTGGGGCCCAATCCCTCTTAGTTAACACCAAGAAGGTGATGCTGGAGTATTCACTCTCGCTTCCAGTATGATGTGATATTTTATTTTTTAAAAATTACAATAATGCTAATGCAAAGCAATAAATATCCCGTAGCAGCATCTCCCACATTTATAATAAGACAGTGGGGATAAAGCTTCCTAGTAGAACCCTTCCAGGGACCTCTCCTCTCATACCAACAGACAAACAGCCCATCTTCACTTCCTCTACCAACATGTATATGGCCATTTTGCTGTAAGTTCACAATTTGTTACCCAATTTGGAGGGCATAATAAAAGAGATTAACGCCTGTTGTGAACAAAGGTTTATAAAATCTTTTTTTTTTTAAGATTTTATTTATTTATTTGAGAGAAAGCATGAGCTGTGGGGAGGGGAAGAGGGAGAGGGAGAAGCAGGCTCCCCGCTGAGCAGGGAGCCCCATGTGGGGCTCGATCCCAGGACCCTGAGATCATGACCTGAGCCGAAGGCAGACACTTCACTGACTGAGCCACCCAGGTGCCCCAAGTTTATAAAATCTCACCAGGAATTAACAGATAGTAGTAGTAATGCAACTCCCCATTCCTTGTCAGAAGATACAGGGGATCTTTGACAACATCTCCTCTCTCTCTCTCCACCCTTCACCTCCCCACACACGTGCAGAGACTTGATGAAAGAGTAATGGGGGTAGAGAATCCTGGTGTAGAAAGGCAGCAAATGCATCTTTGTTCAGAAACGTCCTTGTCTCTTACTTCATTATCAAGAACGTTACCTAAAGAGTAGCTGACATACAGTAGTCACTCAATTACTATTTCTTAAATGACCAAAAATGTGACTAATTTATCAAGTTTTTGGAAGCAATATGAAGACGCACTTTTTTTTTTTTTTTAATTCTGGGGGCCTTGTGAGTTAAAACCTAAAGAAATTCTTACTCAAAAAGTTTAAGTATCAGGAGCCAATAAATGGTTCTCCTGTACATTGCTTCGAGTGCTTACATCCATTCTTATTTTCCTATCTGAAAAAAAAAGAAGTATAACTAGCAAAAGAAATGAAAACTTATACCCACACAAAAACTTGTACACAAATGTTTATAGTGGCTTTATCTGTAGTCACCAAAAACTAGGAACCATCTAAAGGTCCTTCATATGCAGAATGGTACCTACACTGACCGTGGTACATCCATGCAGTGAACATTACCGATAGGAAGGAGCACGCTTCTAATACACACAACAACACACATGAACTCAAAAGCATTACACTAAGTCAGGAAGAAGCCAGAGTTAAAAGGCTGCATATTATGATTCAACTTATATGACATTTTTGTCGAGACAAAACTACAGAAACCATCATTGTCAGTGGTTGGGGAGGAGGGATTGACTGAAAAGTGGTAGAGGGCATCAGTGGGCACGATGGACTTGCTTTACATCTGATTGTGATGGTGGTTAGTCAACTGAACACACTTGTGAAACCTCATGCAGAGGTGAGCCCTAAAAAGGAGGAATCATACTATATATAAGTTACACCTTAACTTATAAAAATGAAAGTAAAGTATAACAATGCTCCACAGCTCAGTAAGATGGACAGATTTTTGCAGGTATTCAGTTTTGGTCCTGCTAAAATGTACCCCATCCCCTTTTTTGAGCTTTAAATTTGGAACCAACAAAGGCAGCATCTGTTTTGGGAGAGGAATACTCTGGAGATTTGGTTACCCTTGAAGGGATTTTATGTTTGGAGGCATTATTGAGGGGACCAAGGATGTAATATTGTAAGGACTATGGATCCCCTAATATTCTGATCCACCATGATTGTACTTTTTACCTGGCTAGAGTGTAGTAAGGATAAATTAGTTAATGGGTGCAAAGGATTTTGAAGATGAAAAGCACCTGATGAGTTCTAGAAGCACCATTGTTAATGCTGAGACGGGACTGGAGGCAAAAGCATTTTCAAAGGCAGAACCTGGGCAAGTTTTTCTATCACTTTGTGTCAATTTTCTAACCGGCTCTCACACAGCAATTACACAGCTTTGTACCTTTGTGCTGAAGCATAGACCACTCGAAAGAAGAAAGGCTCTGTACAAATGCTACAGAAACAATAGTGAGCTTGGTCAACTGGACAAGTCAAAACCAAGAGCAAAGGTGAGAAAGTAAATACCTTAGAAGTAAATAGAACAAAACATAATATGAATTGCAGAACATCCCACCTTATTGAACAGATGCATGTTCCAAAGTCCAATGCATACAGAGAATTATTCTACTAAAAGTTTATTATGGAGAAATAAAGAATCTCTTTATAAGTAATCCGATTTGAAAGAATGTTATGGTGAAGTTCAGAATTTTATAGATTAAATTTCTTACAAAAGGCCAAGGTCTTCATTGGACAGGTCTGCCACCTGAAGATTGATGTGTCCAGATTCAGCATTTATATCTTTTCCCTCAAACACAGTGAGCACAGTGAACACAGCTAAGTGTCATCCGCAGATGATCCCAACCCTCACACCACAATTTTTCTCCCAAATGGTTGCACTTATTGTCTTAATTTTTCTCTCTTTTTATTTCCCCTGCCTCTTCTCTGATTGAAGTACAAAGTAATAGCAAAGACCTGGCCAAAAGGCAATGGGTCTGAGGGAGAAGGAGGAGAAAAGAGAGGTTTGGTGAAGCATCCTGTGAGATAGATATCCTGGCCTTAAGTCATTAGACTTTCCACCATAAAAGCACAACAAATGAGCCTGCAGGTATTCCTGCTTAACTGAAAGAGCAGAACAAAGGAACAGCCCTCATTTTTTTGCCTAAATGTTGAATGAAATCATTGGAAGGATGGGTGTCTACACAATTCTGATGGACAACATGGCAGAGTGAAAAATTTTATGGGTCCATGTATTATGAAATCTGAATTCTGCCATTAAATAGCTGGTGGACATTGTGCAAGGCTTGTGGTCTCTCTGGACCTCAATTTCTTCATCTGTGAAATTAGAGTATTTCATGAGATAACCTCTAGGATCCCTTTTCAGTTCTAAAGTCCAGATTCTATTTGTTCCCCTTTAAGGTAAAATAGCTATTTGTGAACCTAGAAATAACTCCAAGATTTATCTTTCTTCATTCCCCAATTTTTGAAACAAGCTAACAGGAAACAGCACCATTATTGATACTGCAATTGTTAGTTCCTTTATTTTTATATAGAATGGGAATCTCATATTGAGCCTTAACTACACCCACCATTCAAAGACATGCCTGGGAGCACTTACAGAATGAATAGCATAAAAAAACAAACAAACAAACAAACAACAACAACAACAAAACGTTATTTGCATGCAGGCCAAGGAGACTCCTGTTAGAAGATTATTCCGTATAGTCGGCAATTGTGCAAAGTAGACCCAATTAGAAAGCGTTACATTTAGAAGAGCAAGTGATTCTGACAGCCTGGTGTCTGACACTTGGATCTGTCTACCAGCCGAGCCCCCATGAGACTCTTAGTCAAGCTACCCAATGTAATGCCTGAAGAGAAGAGTGACATTCTTTAGCATTATGTAGCATAAGCTCCTTGAGAACACCAAAGGATCTGTAGAGGAGGAGAAATGGCAGTATTTCCTGGCTGAACTGACTGCCTGGAAGCCACAACCATGTAGCCAACTGTCACAGTAGGACCCATCCCAGCAATGCACAACAGGAGTGGCGGGGACGCCAGCAGTCAGGGGTTTCCAGTCAGGAACAAGCTGAAGCTGGATCAACGTTACTGGTTCCCCATCCCAAGGGAAGGCATATAGATGGGGGTTTTTTGGGGTTTTTTTGCGGGAGGGGGAGGATTGGTGAGTAGATATGAAATGTCCCTGCCAACATCCAGTTAAAGGGTGTGGGAGGGATGGGAAGTAATTGGTCCAGAGGGCTAAAAAGGAAACAGGAGTGTGACCCAATAAAATTCAGGTTGTAGCTGTGTCTTTAATTCACCAGGTTGCCGTAATACTATTATTTTCACAGAGGAGATCATAGGAGAGGAGGTACCATTATTAATCCAATTCACTATGTAAGTATTGGAGAGGAGATATACTTCATATAAGTAAATACTGAAAGAAAATCACAGAATTCCTTCTCTGCTCTCAGTTGAATGCTGGGGGTTTCCTGATGTCTATTGGGAACTGGGAGACCCTCCTGAGCCTCACCTTTCCCTTCCCCCAATTCTTCATTCCCTAATTTGGCTTCTGTCTGTCTGTATCATCCGATGTTACAATACTACCTTGAAAAGTTTTTTTTTTTTTTTTTTTTTTTGTGAAAAGAGCCATCCCATTCGATTAGAGATTTAGAGGATTGAGGATTTTGATAAACTTAGTCCCTATCTTCAAAAATATTTTAATTCAGGGGCACCTGGTGGCTAAGTCGTTTAAGCACCGACTCTTGGTTTTGGCTCAGGTCATGGTCTTAGGGTCCTGAGATGGAGCCCGAGTCAGGCTCTGCACTCAAGGTGGAATCTGCTTGAGATTCTCTCTCTCCCTCTGCCCCTTCCCTCATATGCTCTCTCTCTCTCTCTCAAATAAATAAATAAATCTTAAAAAAAAATCTCTCTCCCTTTGCCCTCCTCCCACCCCACCCTCGAGCTCACTCTGGCTCTCTCTCTCTCTCTTTCTCCTTCTCTCTGAAAAAATAAATAAATCTTTAAAAATATAATTTAAGTCAATTTTATACTTCAGGGGATCTTACCAAGAAGAAATTTGATGCCTGCAAAATATAATTGCAGACCTACGCATTATAACAGAGCAAAGATTCATAGAAAAGATACTGAGCTTGTTTACAAGAAAAATCAAATCATGAAATTAGGATTAGCTTCCACACAGTTGGCATTATGCTGTTTTAGAACTATAATTTCTCTCTCCCCTCCTCCCTTACCCCTCTGTCTCCACTCCTCTTTTTTTTTTTTTTAAGATTTTATTTATTTATTTGAGACAGAGAGAATGAGAGAGACAGAGAGCACATGAGAGGGGGGAGGATCAGAGGGAGAAGCAGGCTCCCTGCCGAGCAGGGAGCCCGATGCGGGACTCGATCCCGGGACTCCAGGATCATGACCTGAGCCGAAGGCAGTCGCTTAACCAACTGAGCCACCCAGGCGCCCCTCCACTCCTCTCTTTCCTTATCTCTAGGAAAACCTTTCCATAATATCATCTGACATAAGGCTCTAGGTCTTATCCACACTAGTGATGACTCCCATAGATTCTGAGGCATTTAAGTGGTCCAGATATAACTGGCATCCTTCCATTCCGGTCAACAGCTGCTGGAACTCGGGAGCTGGGGTGAAAGTGCAGGTCAGATGTTCTTGCCCCTGTGTGATCCCCCAGCCAGGTCACTCATCCCTTCCTTCATTCATTTCATTTTTATTTTTTCCATTCAATCTTTGTTTCAACAAATGGTTTTGAGTCCAACTATTCATGAGATGAAATGCAAGGCATCTTGTGATTTACTTGTGACTTTTATCATGTTCTACTTTATTATCTTAGCTGTCCTTTATTAAGGCATTACTATGTGCCAGGAACTAGACTGGGCACTTCATAGGCATCCATTCATTTAATCTTGAAAGCAAATCTGTGAAGCCTGGGTACCTTCCAAATTTGATAGATAAGGAAAGAGGCTCAGAGGATTCAGTGGCACCATGGGTAGATAGAAGAGATTTGTCTTCCTGATTCCAATGGCTGTTATTTTTCTAGAACATAAACTAAGTAACTAAGTAACATAAACTAAGCTACTCTGATGGAAGCAGAGTTCAGGGATTCAGAGACCCTTCAGCTCATATCCCCGACTCCAATCTGAAAACCACTGCCCTTCATAACCCCTTTAACCTTAACTGCATAATTTAAAATCTTCAGGGTTCCCCAATCTGAAGATCTTCAGGGTTCCCCAATCTGAAAACCACTGCCTTCCATAACCCCTTTAACCTTAACTGCATAATTTAAAATCTCCTCAAAGATGAGATTAGTAGCTTATTAATTGTATTAATTTCCATAGCATCTTTCTCTGGGCCATGAACGTGGAGGGTGCTCAGTAGAGAGGGGCTGAATTCTTCAACTCTCCACTGTACAAAACGTTGTGCCAGAGAATGACTATCATCCTTTATGAATTTCCACAGCCATTGGGTTTGATCACTGCTATCCATGAAAATGAGCAAATTCACTTGAAGGTGAGACTTTGGGACATAGTTTCTAGGAACAGGACTTCATAGCATCAGATATTTCCAGAAAGTGGGTCTCTTTGGGGTTTTTTGTGTGTGTGATATCTCTAAGTAGAGTTTACAAAGAACTAGAGTAGAAATATCTGATTTCAACGGCTGTTTTTGCAAAGTATCAGGTAGACCAGTAGAGCTCATGACTACCTCTTCAGGAAGAGCAAACTGGCATTAGGAAACCAGTCATCAGGATAGAGAGATATGAAAAATTTTACTCTGGTGGCTTCTGGAGATTGGGAGAATGGTTTGAATAAGGCAAGCTGTGTAGGGCAGACATCTAGCTTCGCCCAGGGCGAAGGAGCTGGGAGCATGTTTCCTTAAAGGAACAGCTCTGGGACTTTCTTTTGCAGAAAGATGCCACAGCCTTTCATTTGCAAATGGTCTTTGTCAGCTACAATGGCAGAGTTGAGTCATTGTGACAGCAATCATGTGGGCTACAAAGCCTAAAACCTTCTAATCCTTTGCAGAAAATGTTTGCCTATCCCTGGTCAAGAACATCTCATTTCTACTTAAACCATCTTTCCCAAAAACTTCAATTTTGAAAACAATTACATCAACATTTCTACCTTTAATTTCTCTCTTAACTCCAAACTCCTGTGCGTATTTATTTCCTGGGGTGCCTTGCCATATTTCCAACGTGAGAAACAATTCCCAAGAACTGTGGAAATAATCCTGGTTTGTACAGCCCATGAGTTCAGCCTGAATGAATGAACCGATTCTTAATTGTTTTTTTTCTCCTTTCCTATTTCTACTTTTGTTCAGCTCTTTCTTCCCTTCGGTGACACTTCCTACTCTTACCTTCCAAGGCTTTCCAGCTCAAAGAAATATTCTAAAGGACCCTAGCAATTGCCACTAGTTCTGACTCAAATAACACCTTCACAGTACCCTCCACAAACATGACATACAAAGTGCAGTCTCTCGCTCCACGTGGAGGGTGGCATGTTTGTGTCACCACCCAATTCGGGCTCTATTTGCCAAGTTCAGTCGACCCTCTATTTAAATGTGCTAACTGTGACAACACTTTAGCAATGTAAATAAAAGTTGAATCCCAATGCAGTTTGTCAATGAAATCCCTTGGGAGCATCTTTCTGCAAAAGAAAGTCCCAGAGCTGTTCCTTTAAGGAAACATGTGGATTGTGCTCTTTGCTTCTTCCAGTATTCAGAATTAAGCCCCTCCAAATGGCTTACACACTGAAGTTTATAACCTCAGCCTACACAAGTCCAGTGCAAAAAGATCTACAGCCTGCAGGCAGAGCGAGGAAGCTCTTTAAAGATGAATCATTTTCATAAATGAGTGCAGAGGGAGGTCAGGCCAGGGGACAAGGAAGGTTCCATGTGTGCCTGAGATAAGGCCCCATCCATCCTCCTCTTGCTGTCGGGTCTTGATGGGTGAACATTGCCTTGAGCTCCCATAAAACATGTTGTTTGCAGAAAACTTGCAGGTGGTTCATAAAAAAGTCCAAACTGTTACCATGAAATTTATCTCCCACTGCGGGATCTGTTTATAATAGAAACGAAGGATCTCAAATAGAAATTAAGTATCTCAGACTGACTTATATTGGCTGGGAGGATTGAAAAATTCAACCTGCTTCCCAATGGTTTGCACTAAAAACGTCAAAGTATTTGTATTGATGACATCTTGACAAGATACAAGTATGTTCAAAAGAAAAATAATGTGCATTGTGGGCACAACCCTTTATCCCTAGGGTAAGAATAAGCTAGGTGAGATTTTATTGGGAGAATTTAATCAGACGACTGAACTCTTCATCACATTTTATTTCTGAAGAGTGTCAAGGATCTGTTATTTACAATTTTCCCATCTGTATGGTCAAAGTGAAAAGGGCATCTCAGTTTTTTTTTCAGTTGTTAGGAGATGTTTATTATCTTGAAGCCAAAAAGAGATTGGGGGCAATGGTAATGTTGGCCATAATTTGAGTTATCTCCATACAGAAATTGAAGAGAAATGCTGGGACAATTCATGCAGACAGTTCAGACCCTAAAACCTCTGGTACTTGAAACAAAGAGCTAAGTGAGGGAGGAGTGCTCAATTTTGTTTGTGTTTGTAATTGACTCAATTTATCACATCACATATGCCTGCATGGTGGTTTCAAGCTGCTAGAAATAGTTGTCGTCATAAATTTTGAATTGATGAACTTAGCGTATCTACCTGGCAGAATAGAATGCTGAGGATAGTTTACAAAATCCAAGGATGTCAGAGCTGGAGGGGATCTTGGTGCCTATGCAGCCCAGGATTTCAACCTCTGAGCACAGACATGGAAAGTAAATGTCTGCAAAAATAAGGCTTGCATGGGGCGCCTGGGTGGCTCAGTTGGTTAAGCGACTGCCTTCGGCTCAGGTCATGATCCTGGAGTCCCGGGATCGAGTCCCGCATCGGGCTCCCTGCTCAGCAGGGGGTCTGCTTCTCCCTCTGACCCTCCTCCCTCTCATGCTCTCTGTCTCTCATTCTCTCTGTCTCAAATAAATAAATAAAATCTTTAAAAAAAAAAAAAGGGGGGGTGCCTGGGTGGCTCAGTTGGTTAAGCGACTGCCTTCAGCTTGGGTCATGATCCTGGAGTCCCGGGATCGAGTCCCGCATCGGGCTCCCTGCTCTGCGGGGAGCCTGCTTCTCCCTCTGACCCTCCTCCATTTCATGCTGTCTCTCATTCTCTCTGTCTCAAATAAATAAATAAAATCTTCAAAAAAAAAAAAAATAAGGCTTGCATGTTCCCTCTACCTTACCGGTAGCTGTGGTCCGGGTCCTCAGCCCACCACCTGCACACCCAAACCTCTCCCCATTCCTTCACCTAGGGTCCTCAGGTGAAGTGGGCTGAGCAGCACCATACCTAGTACCACACCTTTATTTGACATATGTGTGTCATGAGACCAGCTTTTAGCTATATCAAGAAACCAGCAGTGTTCCTCCAATACCTTCCCAGTGCTGTTGTGTCTCACTTCTTTTTTTTTTTTTGAAGATTTTATTTATTTATTTGACAGACAGAGAGACAGTGAGAGAGGGAACACAAGCAGGGGGAGGGGCAGAGGGAGAGGGAGAAGCAGGCTCCCCGCTCAGCAAGGAGCCCAATGCAGGGCTCGATCCCAGGACCCTGGAATCACGTGTTGTGTCTCGTTTCTACCTGCCTCCAACCCCACACTCTGGCCATCCTAGCCACACTGAATCACTGTAGTCCGAGAGGTCCTGTGCTCTCTACCTAGATACTCTGCACTCCTCCTAATTTCATGCAAAATTAGCATTTTGTCCATGCCCCGCTTTATCACTCACTGTCAAGAAAACATGTCTAAGGGCTTAATAGTTCTAGGACTTGGGCGCCTGGGTGGCTCAGTTGTTAAGCGTCTGCCTTTGGCTCAGGTCATGATCCCAGGGTCCTGGGATCGAGTCCCACATCGGGCTCCCTGCTCAGCAGGAAGCCTGCTTGTCCCTCTCCCTCTCCCACTCCCCCTGCTTGTGTTCCTGCTCTCGCTGTCTCTGTCTCTGTCAAATAAATAAATAAAATCTTAAAAAAAAAAATCGTTCTAGGACTTAAGGTTTCCCTCTTTGTAATAGTAACACGTTGAAAGGGGATAGATGATTCTGATAATTCTGATCAAATGTGTTACCCCAAAAGAATGGATTTATAATTATGGAGTTTCAGGCCTTGTGGTAACCAGAAGAGGAACATATTTGGAAATAAGGGGCCTTCTCAGGACTTTAAGTGACCACTTATATATATTTTTATAATTTCAAATGTTTAAAATGTTAAGTTGCAGGAATCTACCAAGTCATGTCCTCAATGGCCTTTAATTTGTATTCTCCAAAGCAGATAACTTGGGGATGAATAATATGCTGGAAGGCAGTATTGTCTGCATTGTTGAATGATTGATATTTGTGATTTTAAAATTGTCAAATAGATATGACTTCATCAGCCTGCTAGTCTTATTGCTTCAAGCAGGATTCTATTTCAGATGACACAAATGAGTTACTTTCCTAATCCTAAAGACCTCAATGAAAACATTTCTCCTCAATCTCTCTCTTATTTTAGTGTTCAGTAGCACACACTATCATGGAACTCTTTCCAACCTAAGCCCCTCCCATGAGAAAGAATGAGACAAGATTGAGACTCATTCATTTCCTGAACAAATATACTTTGAGCTCATCCAACATGCAAATAAAGTGTTTCATGTAGTCTAAAATCAAGCAAGAAAAAAAAAGAAAACTTAAATATTTTTGTCAGTTGTGCTATATAATAATAACAAATAATAATAAGTTAGAACTTATATAGTGCTTACTAACATAACAAAAAGTACTATGTTAAGGATTTAATTAAAAAGAATTTACTCCTACAGCAAAACTATGGAGTGCTATTGTTTCCATTTTACAGAAGAGAAAATTGAGGCTTAGGTGAAGTTATTTGCTCAAGGTCATCTAGCTAGGAAGTGGCAGAGCTGGGAGTTTATCAAATGAAATTTCAAGCTTTCTAAAATATTTTCAGTATTTCCCACTTCCATGATCTCAAGGAAACCCACTAATAATTTTTATCTAGAAGAAAAATAAACCTACTCTACATTTCAATGTGCCACACAAATATCTCCATTTGTTTTCAAGCTGTCTTGGTCTTAGCTCAACTTCTGAAATGGTAGTTCTCAAAGGATAAGTTTATGAAGGACACTAAACTGGACTATAATACCGCTATACTAATCATCTTGATGTTTTGCCAATTGAGGCTTAGTGTTGAATTGCTAATATAGTAATCTGCATTGATCCAAAAGAAAACCATCAAAAAACAAAAACAAAACAAAACACAGGACCCTATTCTCCCATGCCCAACCCAAAGGAACATAGTTGTATTTCTTCCCACCAGACAGGCACCAGATAAACATTCCTGAATTTTTTGGTCATTTAGAATGGTTTTGATAAAATTGACTTAAGTGAGTCATTGTCCTAATTTACTCACCCATTCTCCAAGTTTTTATTGAACACCTATGATAAAGCACAAAACACATCAGGAAATAGAAAGATGAGCCTAATGCCAACCCTGTCCTCAAACTGTCTTATAGTCAATGAGGGAGGTAAGATAGGAACATCAATAAAAATAATAAAATAGAGGCAAAGGTGGCCGGACGTGTATTGCCAAGGATATGTGCAGATCAATATTAAAACTCTGCAGTGAGAAAGGACAATATTTGGGGAATGAGGAAGAAAAACACTTGCAAAACAATTGGTTCGTTATTCAAAAGAATTATTTTGCTCTAGCAAGTTGCAATCATTCTTTTCATGAAAACCAACCAAAAAAAAAGGAAAAAAGATAGAAACAATGAAGAAGATTACGTAATTAGATTTCATTCTAGGTTGAGTCATATTTTTGAGGAGAAACATGGGAAATATAGTTTCAAATCAAGCTAATCTAACCAAGACGGAATAATGGCAACCAAATTTCCCTCCTGTCTGAAACAACCAAAAACAAACAAAAAATGGATAAAAACATATGTAAGAATGGTCTATAAGATCATGTATATCAGACAGTGAAGAGCAGTCATCCTCGAAAGATGAGAGGCAAACAGGATGAGCTCTCCAGGAGTCCCTGCTTTCTGCCATGAGAGTTTCCAGACCACAGTGCAGGAAGGGGCAACTCAGGTGGAGCTTGGTGTACTCCATGAGTTATGGAGATGGAGGTGCAGCTCTGGGAAAAGCAAGGTGGTCCTGTTCTAAGGACACAGTATCAAAGAAGAGAGAGCTGCTGAGAAAGAGACATTTGCAGGGGATCCCCTCTGATACTGAACTGAGTATTGATCATCTCATGCATGTGATGAAGCAACCCAATGCAAGGAAAGAACCATCTAAAAGAATTTAGAAGAGGTAACAGAGCCTGGCACTCTGATAGTGTTGGAGATTGTTCCCTTGAGCCGGACTGGAAAGCTTAAAGATTCACAGGGCATTGAGTAGAGTAATAAATGGGTCTCTCCTCAGTAGTGGGGTATAATTATTTCTAGAATGAGCACTGCTCCAATCCACCTAACAAATCTTAACAGCAACCGCCAGAGAATCAAACTGTTTCTAAGTAACTTGACTGCAACCTAGAACAAAGTTAAAGAATGCTTATAGAAATAAAAGAAATATCCAGCACCCAACAATATAAATTTCACAATGTCTGGCATCTAATCAAAAAGCACCAGGCAAGCAAAGGGGTCAGAAAATATGATCCATGCTGAAGGGAAAAGTCCATCAATCAAAACACACCCAGAACAGACACAGATGTTAGAATTAACAGACAAGGACATTAAAACCATTATTATAAATACATTCCATTTGTTCAAAAGTTAAGTAGAAAGATGGAAAATATTAAAAAGACCAGGATCCAAGTTCTAGAGATGAAAACATCAATGTGTGAAATGGAAAACTCACTGGATGGGATTAATGACCAATAAGATGTTCTAGGAGAAAAATTAATAAACTCAAAGACATATAATAAAACCTATTCAAAATGAAGCACAGAGAAAAGAGAATTTAAAAACAAAAAGAAGAGCATATCACTGAGCTATGGGAAAATTTCAATCAACCAGATACATGTGTCATTGGAGTCTCCAAAAGAGAGGAGGGGGGAAGAAAATTATCTGGAAAAAAAAATTAATGGCTGAAATTATTGAAAATTTCACAAAAACTGTAAACCCTTAGATCCAGGAAGTTCAACAAATCCCAAGCACCAGACACATGACCGAGGCACATTATAAGCAAATTGTTCAAAACCAGTAATACAGGGGCGCCTGGGTGGCTCAGTTGGTTAAGCGACTGCCTTCGGCTCAGGTCATGATCCTGGAGTCCCGGGATCGAGTCCCACATCGGGGTCCCTGCTCGGCGGGGAGTCTGCTTCTCCCTCTGACTCTCCCCCCTCTCATGTGCTCTCTCTCATTCTCTCTCTCAAATAAATAAATAAAATCTTTAAAAAAAAAAAAAACCAGTAATACAGAGAAAATCTTAAAAGCAGTCAGAGGAAAAGTTACATCTCATATCTCAATATATTAAGAATGATCAAAGATGAAGATGACAGCAGATTTCTGTCCAGAAACAATCCAGTGAAGAGAAAAAGATCAACTTTTTAAAGAAAAAGAGAGAAATCCATATGAAGACAACCACGCATTAATAACATTTATTCAGCAAAGAAAACAAAAACCAAAACAAAAAAACCCTAAATCCTTTAATTACAAAAGGATGGTGTTGGATGGTGAACAGACTAGAAATCCCTTAGACTCCTCAGCTGCATAACAAAAGGTTTGAATAAATAATCTCTACTTTTTCGTTCAGTTCTAACTTTTATGACTTTGCTTATTTCTTTGACTTCCACACACTTTTACACACCCCTATTAAAATCATAATAACCTCTACAACTTGGCATGATCTATACAGAATAAAAAGTACCAGATTCCCAGATTTGGAAATATCTAAAAATTTACTTTAAATATTTTTTGGATCTAGACACCTCTAAGTAAATAATGACGAACAAAACAAAGCCACACAGTGAGTACTGTTAAAAGACCTAACTATGCCTGGGAAGCTAAAACTACACAGAGGTGACCCATGAGCTGTGTTAAGGTTGAGGAGATCCCTCCACACTGGCAAGGGTGCTGACAGGGATGAAGTCCAGTGTGTGCAAAGGCGCAGGAGTGACAGAGAATATTCTTGTCACTAAAGTGAGCGCAAATGTCAAGAGTCCCAGTACATCTTGCCGACTGGCATCCAAGGAAGCTTGACTTCCTAACAGAGACACCTGTTTAGTCATGAAGGAGTTTCCATGTCATGTAAAGAGGCTGGTTTCCAATCTGCGAGTAGTAAGGAATATTGGAAGGATTTACTTTTGGTACAAAAAGAATGTATGCTTTCATAAAAAAAATTTTTTTTTTATTATGTTATGTCAGTCGCCATACATTACATCATTAGTTTTTGATGTAGTGTTCCATGATTCATTGTTTGCATATAACACCCAGTGCTCCATGCAGTACGTGCCCTCCTTAATACCCATCACTGGGCTAACCCATCCCCCCACCCCCTCTCCCCTCTAAAACCCTCAGTTTGTTTCCTGGAGCCCATAGTCTCTCATGGTTTGTCTCCCCCTCTATTTTCCCCCTTCATTTTTCCCTTCCTTCTCCTAATGTCCTCCATGCTATTCCTTATGTTCCACATATGAGTGAAACCATATGATAATTGACTTTCTCTGCTTGACTTATTTCACTCAGCATAATCCCCTCCAGTCCCACCCATGTTGATGTAAAAGTTGGGTATTCATCTTTTCTGATGGCTGAGTAATATTCCATTGTATATATGGACCACATCTTCTTGATCCATCCGTCTGTTGAAGGGCATCTCGGCTCCTTCCACAGTTTGGCTACTGCACTACTGCGTATTTACCCCAAAGACACAGATGTAGTGAAAAGAAGGGCCACATGCATCCCAACGTTCATAGCAGCAATGTCCGCAATAGTAAAAAGAAAACATTAAGGCTGATGCAATGGCTTCCCCTCACTGAACCACCCAAGCTCACGCCTCTCACGGCATGATTTTAGGTCAAAGACTAACAGGTAAATGGTCATATCAGCATTCCAAACATAAGAGATGGGAGATAAGGACTATGTTTCAATATCACAGAAAAGAAGAAAAGACATAATCCCCTAAACTAAAGCAATGGCAGTGGGCACCGACGGGGGGGATCCAAGAGATGCCGGAACTGGAATATCGAGAGGATCCCTCATTGCGACAGAATGACAACCAACTGGGGGATATAGGGCCTATCTCAGGTAACTTCTTTTTGGGGAAATCAAAGATTTTTTTTTCATATCAGAAATGGCATTCAAGATGAGCTCAAATGCTGAGATGGGGAAGAGCATTTCAGTTAGAAAAACTAGTGCGAGAAATGGGACAGAACAAGGAAGATGTTTTATAGTATCTCAAAATAGCAACCATGCCAGGGGGCCTGAGGCAAAGGGTCCTGACTGGAACATCAATGACAAAGGAGCTGGGCAGGACCTACGAGGAAATCCACACAGGGCCTCCAGCAGCAGGCTAAGCTTTTGGGAATTATTGGCAGTGTCTGAACAGGAGATAGGGAGTGTGGTTTGGGATGGATTAGAAGGGTGGGGGCGGGGAACCTGGTTACAAAACTGTGAGAATAGTCCAGTCGCTGGTTAGTCAAGAGCTGAGCTGGCATGGAGAGACAAATGCAAGAGACATCACAGAAGCAACCTGTTGGGGGTGGGGGTGGGGGGTTGGTGAGGAGGAGTTGCAGGATTTCTGGAAAGCTAGAAAGCCTCAGGCTCAAAACTTATTCAGGCCCTTCTCGAGTTTCCTCTTGTTTATCCGTGAACTCCAGACTGGAGTTAGTAATCTGGACCTATTCGTGCCAGCATGTTCCATAAAGATATAAAGGGAGATACACAAGTTCGCAAATAGACACATACATAGATATAAAGATACACAGATAGACTGATACCAAGGGTACATCGACTTACCCATTCAGGTACAGCATATAATTGGAAGGATACCTGCTTGTTATCCCAGAACTCAAATGTGTATTACAAGGAGGAGAAAAAAATGTTTCAAACTTTAGTTCCAGACGTTTCTAAAAAAAAAAAACTGGGTGATAGGTCAGAGCGTGAGTGGGATGAACAGGAGCACTAACGTTTCCAAACCAGTTCTTCCATTCTCTCCACTACCTGACATTACCAGTATAACAGGCTTCCCCGCTGATTGAACATAAGGACGCTCGTACTTCACCCCCAAATGCCCCGAGTCCATTGAGGTGCACACAGAAATTCAGTTTGCAGCTCTCTTTCTAAATACACACAAACTGATCCTGTGAGTGACATTACATTGCGGAGTCAACCACGCGGGGGCTTGGAGCCTATGTGAAGTTCCAGGTGTCTCAGAACCTCAGGCTCAGGACACCTTTTATGAGAGCTATAATCCCCAGTGGAAGGCAAACAGCAACAGTCTGAAGGGTTACGATAGTGATGAAGGCAGTTCGTACATTTCATAAATGCTGATTGGGCTTTTAAGTCACCACTGTCTTTGTTGCGTAACAGCTCCTGAATTACTAGGTAGCTTAGTTGGGTTTATTAGTTAATGCTATATGATACGTAGTAATCACAATTAATTCTATCACATTCAAAAGGAAGTAGCATAAGGATCCTACACTGTGGCTTAGAAAGCAAAGGTAATTATAGCTCTACCCTGTAATTGTATGGTTTATCTCTTTCTCTAAGCATGCCGCTGGATGATAACAATGGAGATGTTGTGCAATGTTCATTGAGAAACCGGGGAGCCATGTGCAATGGCCAAGGGATTTAGCCATAAAAATCTGAACTTTTGCTGGAAACACAAGGTTAAGATCTTATCCACAGCTATTTTTACGAGAGAGATAAAAGGATTTAAAAGGGTGAAGATTAGCACAACAAGGAATGGGAGTTCCTTTATGAATCAAACTCTTTGTTTTTCCCAATTGATTTCAAATTGAGGGAGCAGCATCTTGTCTAAGATATCCTGTAGAGGAAGGTGGAGAAATACAACCTGTTCTGGTGGGCTCAGGCTGGGTCTGTGGCTCTAGTGGGTAGGTGGCTGTCTGTCACAATAACTCTTCCTCCTCTATTTTGCTGTCCTCACACACTAATGAAAGACATTACACCCCATCAACCTCAAATTTCTCATGTACAGGTTGGGACTGATAACTAACTTAGATGATTGTGGAGATAGCTAGTAAAAATGCTTCGCAAACTCTAAATACTGAAAAAAAAAAATTCTACCATATATTTGTTGCCTGATGCACTACGATCATAGGAATACAACGAATTGTCTGAAAAACACTCAAATGTGTTTAATTAGAAGTTTATGAAATGAAAACTACAATGCATTACTTCCTAAACCATCATATTTTAAATTTCAGGGGGATATTAATACAGGTGCCGTTTCGCAAGGCCATATGAAGAAATAGTCACATAGCGAAGTACAAAAATATTATGTAGTCAACCACGGTTACTGCTTAGATGATGAAGCAAACTATGACTGAGCCGAATTGAAAACACCTCTAGCACTGTGTTCTCTAATAACCTTTCACATCCAGGGAGAGGAGGTTGGACAGGATTCCATCACGTCTCAAAACCTTCGTCTGTCAGATCAGAATATCTGTAATGAAGTGTGGAATGTCATTTCCTGTTGAAAAGAAACAAAGCTAGTTAAGTCTTGATATCCATTTCCCCCTAAGATCTGACCAAAAAAAAAAAAAATTTTTTTTATGTTTATTAAAGGGGACATGAAGGAGCTCTTGGGTGGCTCGGTCAGTTGAATGTCCAGCTCTTGGTTTTGGCTCAGGTCATGATCTCAGGGCTGTGAGATTGAGCCCCAAGTCTGGCTCTACGCTAAGCATGGAGTCTGCTTGAGATTCTTTCTCCCTCTCTCTCTGCCCCTCCCCCTGCTCTCCCTCTCTCAAATCAATAAATAAATCTTTAAAAAAAATAAAGGGACATGGAAGTAAAAACAGGCAACAAAGAAAACAGTAAAAGAGATCTGGGGTTAAGACTCTAGAAATTTTCTTAGGGCTTTGGAAACAGTACCAGTGTCTGCTCAAGCCTGACACCAAACTTAGCCTCTCCCACTCCCAAGCCAGTCTGGATGAAAACCAGCTTTACTTGAGACTCAACTATCTAAGAACCCGCATTGTCATTCCCAGGCCTGTTTAAGCCCTTTTAATAGATCAAGTCAGGGCGGTATCCTCATAATTTCATGTTGTGAATAGGACAAATAAAGCCTTCAATGACATCTAATCAGAGTATTTTCTTTTCTCTTCCCTTAGACCATTATTCCATAGGGGTCCAGATTTCCCCAGCCTGTCAGTCATTGCGACCACAAGCTGCCCGAGCACATTTGAAAGCCATAAAGTAGCTAATTTGCCAAGATAGATTTAAAAGACATGAGACAGCTTCTGGTTGTGGTCTCTCTGGCTCCTGCCACACAAAGCAGAGTTCTGAAGCTCACGGGGGATTTCTTTGGCTGCTGGTGAGCTATTGTTTAAACATCGATTGGCTCTTTTTTTTTCTATCATTCACATCCCCCCCACCACCACCCACATGCTGCCACCAGCAGTCTCAGACTTCATTCATAGCCCATCACCTGAAAGTTGCGTGCTCAACATGCTTACAAAAAATGAGCCATTTACAGGTCAGAGCTAAGGGAGAAAATAGCACGCATAGATACTAACTAAGCCTTGAGTGAATTTTTCGTATCTACTCAAAAGACTTACATGCTGTTTTTGCCAATGAACTCTGGGATATACAAGACAAAATGAAGTAATTCATGTTAAAGTAATTTCATGACCAAAAAAAAAGACTATACAAATGCAAGATATTTGAGAAACCTGTGGCGTATCTCATGAGGAAATAAAAAGATCCTGGACAATTTTTCCCAGCCTACCTTGCACAGAGCAGGTACAGGGGGTTGTGAATCCTGAGTTGGTCTCTCATTGGCGATCATGGACAACTTATTTCTTCTCTTTGGGCTTCAATTCCTTATTTGAAAAATAGAGATGATATCATCTATCTCATAGGGTTGTTGGATGTAATAATGAACTAATTTGCATAAAATGTTAAACGATCTCTGGCTCAGAGTGAATAAATAGTGGCCATTATTATTTATTATTACTATTGCTTTGTGTTTTGTGATGATCAGAGGCAGAGTATTTTTTTTAATATTTTATTTATTTATTTGACAGAGAGAGACACAGTGGGGAACACAAGTGGGGGGAGTGGGAGAGGGAGAAGCAGGCTTCCAGCCGAGCAGGGAGCCTGATGCGGGGCTCAATCCCAGGACCCCGGGATCTTGACCTGAACTGAAGGCAGACACTTAACGACTGAGCTACCCAGGCGCCCCGAGGCGGAGTATTTTTTTCATGAAACATAACACAGAAAGAGTAATAATATAATTAAACACATATATAGTACCAACTACGTGCCATGCCTCATTGTCTAAAGAAATTGAGGCCCATAGAAATAAAGCAATCTGCTGAAATTCACATGGCTAATAAGTAGTGAGTCTGGATTTGAACCTGAGCAGGCTGGCTGCTGAGACCGTGCTGCTAATGATTCCACTCTAAAATAAACATATTCTGAATGCAGTTGTCTATAATAGTTGTGGTCTTTGGGCTGTAAAAACCAGAAGCACACTGAGGTGAACGTGAGTAAGAGTTCTACTGTAAGCCTCCCAGTGGCTCTTGAGGACATGAAGGTCAAGTTCCCAGTCCCAGCTCATAGAAGCTGGGGCCAGAGAGCAGTTCTGAGTCCTGAGGCCAGAATGGCCCACACTCTGCACAGCTGCTATTCCCGTGCTCCAGTGGAAGTGTCTACCTCCCCATGAAATCTTCCAATTCTGTTCCCCCACAGCTCAATTCCTCCAGCCCGACTAGAGATTCCAAGGAATGGAACCGCCATGATGCATTTTAAGGGTGGTGCCCATCTCTGAACCGGTCAGATCTGTTGCAGAGTCCAAGTCCCTGGACAAACATGGCTGCCTCCATTCACCACAAGCAGAAGCTTTAGGGGAAGAAACTATTTATTAGCAATTCCAAGTAGACCTTTCCCATCATGCCCTTGCTGTCCTCTTATCCTCCTCCTCACAGGAGGCTGAGGAACAAAGAAGTTGAGGCCAGTCTCTGGAATCAGTGAGTCCCAAAACTAAACTCCATCTCCACCATCCTTGGCCATGTAAGATCAGACAAGTTACCAAATCTCTCTGGGACTGTCTCCAGAGGTGTAAAATGGGGATGATAATAATAAGAACTGCCTTATAGGTGTACTTCGAGTATTAAATATATATAAAACACCTTGGCATAAATCTTGGCACATAATAAGACTTCAGTAAATGTTACCTATATTTTTATCACTATTCCCATCTGAAGAGGCTTCATTAATTTACTTTGGCCTCGGGGCGTCTGGGTGGCTCAGTCGGTTCAGCATCTGCCTTCCGCTCAGGTCATGATCCCAGGGTCCTGGGATCGAGCCCCTCATTGGGCTCCCTGCTCAACGGGAAGACTGCTTCTCCCTCTCCCTCTTCCTGCCGCTCTCCTTGCTTGTGCTCTCTCTGTGTCAAATACATAAATAAAATCTTAAAAAAAAAATTTACTTTGGCCTTTTGAGTGTTGAGCCCTGAAAGCTCCTTTGTCCTCTTCCCTTCCAAATATTTATTTTTTCAATATCCAAATATTCAAGTGATCCTAGGGACCAGAAAGGGCTAAGAATAGGTGCAAGACTCGGCAAAGTAAGGCAGTGCGTAGATAAGTGTCTGTGTCATAGATACTGCTGGTTGTCACCTATTTTATCTTAACTTAGTAAATTTTATTTATTTTGACATGGTACCCAGATAGCATTGCATTCTAGCCTCCTTTGCAGCTAGATATGGCCTTGGGACTAATGTCTGACCAACAAGATATAAAGCAGAGTTTTGGAGTTTCCAGGATGCTGTTTAAAGCAACCTGACTTGCATCCTTTGGCCCACCTGTCTTTCTCCTTATCCAGCCTACAACATAAACCTGTTGGTCATATTCCAGGAGCCATATTAGGAAATGCATCTGTTAGGGATGATAAGAGAGGGGAAGAGAGAGAGAACAAGCCCGAGTCCCAGAAATCTATCAAGGCGCCATACCAACTCTGGACTACCCACCTCCAGATTCCTATTTTGTGAGATAGAAACTTGAACCTGAGCCATTGTTAATTTGGGTTATTAGCATTAGTTTAGGTTATTGGTATCAAAATAGAATATAATCCTAATACAATAAATCTTGAAGTCTTCAATTATTATCTAATCATTGAAATGCTAGAGATACGTTAATCAGAAGAGAATGAATAAGTGGAAAGGGGAAGATAAAAGAAGATGGATAGTACACTTACAATCAGAAATTATCTTCCTCAAAAGAAAAACCACATCCTATAGTAGAGTCTTTCTTAGTTTGCCTAATGGGATTAGCCTAAAGAGAAATTATCAGGAGCTGATACTCCACACTCCAATACACATGTAGGTACTTAGATACCTACCAGATCCACTCATTTGCTGAATGTAGTGAGTAAATGCCTTGAACTTATCTTGAGTCCTCTTTTTTATTTTTTTTATTATTTTTTTTAAAGATTTTATTTATTTATTTCACAGAGAGAGAGAGAGAGCAGGAACACAAACGGGGGAGTGGGAGAGGGAGAAGCAGGCTTCCCACTGAGCAGGGAGCCCGATGTCAGGCTCGATCCCAGGACCCTGGGATCATGACCTGAGCCAAAGGCAGATGCTTAATGACTGAGCCACCCAGGAGCCCCGAGTCCTCTTTTTTAAGTGGACATGATAAGCCTTACCTTACCGAGATAATCTGAACATCATTTATTTAGGACATCACCCAAAATACTCACGAACATCCTCACACATTTTCTTGCACCCCTTGCCAACAAATTCTTCTTAGCCAAAACTATCATCTCTCATGTTCTGACTCAGGTGAAACATCGGCTCAACCCCGACACAAAGACCCATCAGAACAACACGCAGAAGAACACAAGGGCCCCAAAATGTCTGTAGGGTCCAGGCCTCCATATCTTGTGATCCATACTTATTTGACTGATGGAAGTATGTTGTACCTATAAAATCCTTATTCAGTTTCAAAATTATTTAGCTTCTTCGGGCCTATGTTTTCTCACGAGTAAAATGTTGCTTCCCCCCCGCCCGCCAAAGTGTCTCCAAAACCTATAGGACATTCATTCATTCATTCATTCATTCATTCATTCATTCATTCAGTATTTATTAGGCACTTAAAACCTTCTAGTCCAGAAATAAACAAAATTCCTGTCCTTATGGGGCTTATTCTTTAGAAGGGAACACAGAGAAGAGATTTGGAGGAAACTGTTCATTAAGTTATGGTCACTCTGATGGTGGGGCTGGGACTATGTGGTCGCCATGTTGGCTTGACCAGCATCTCTGTGAGGTTCTGCCAACAGAGGGTGCTGGAGGGAGACTGCAATGGTTGGGGAGGAAGAAGGCACCTGCTTCTTCCCATTTGCCTCTTGTCTTCTGTCAACTGCACCCCAACAACTGCTCAACACATGTCAACAACCGTTGATTCCAGAAGCTGCAGGTGATTCCAACTTTCCGTTTTCCACACTGCAAGAACTAGCCTCACTGAACCCCCTCAGAGATCCCCATCCCAGACAGGCAGTGCCCTTCTTCAGAGGCAAGAATTTCAGCTCATAAAGCCCCTCCTACAAGCCTTTGAATTTTAAAAATTCTGGCCTCTTCCTGTTGTTTCCCCAGCCTGCATTAGTCCATCAGGGCTGCAGTAACAAATACCACCCGCCAGATGCCTTAAACAGAAGACATTTATTTTCTCAGCTCTCAAGGCTGGAAGTCAGAGATCAAGATGAAGACAGGGCTGTTTCTTCTGAGGCCACTCTCCTTGGCTCGTGCTGGCCAACTTCTCCCTGGGTCTTCACATGGTCTTCCCTCTGTTTCTGTGTCCTAATCTCCTCTTGTTATCAGGACACCGGTCATATGGGATTAGGGCCCACCCCAATGATCTCATTGTAACTTAATTATCTCTTTAAAGGCCTTATCTCCAAATATGACCACATTTTGAAGTCCTAGGGTTCAGGACTTTAATCTATGAATTTGGGGGAAGACATAATTCTCCCAAACATGGCCCTAGGTTCTTACTACAGTTACCACTTCTGTGAAACCTTTTTTTTTGGGGGGGGGGGGGTGCTTTTCAGTTCTCTAATACTTGATTAAGACTCTTTTATATTAAATTCTGTTAGTTGAATTATGTGGTGTCTGAACGTTGCATGGATCCTGGCTGATACAGTATGTCAGATGGTAATGGTTCTAGGGAGAAAAAACAAAAACCAAAATGGAGAAAAGGAGGAGGAAGAGCTGAGGTAAAGATAGGATGGTTAAGAAAGAGTTCTCCAGAGGTGACATTTGAACAACAAGCTGGAGGAGGTGAAGGAGCAAACCAGGAGGCTTTCTTGGGGCAAAACCATCTTCTGGCATAATAGGTAGCGTGGAGTAAAAGCACTAATATTCCTATTGAAACTTGCACAACGCTCCTTGGGACAAGTCACCGCAGAGCCCAGAGCTTTTCAATAATCCTCGCTCTGAGGGACTGTCTGTCCATCCCATGCACAGCAGCAATTGCTGGTGGGGAGCTGGGAAGTACTCAACGTTATTCTCATGGTAGAAAATAACAATCAAGAGTTTTAGAGCTGGCGAGGACCTTGTCATTCATGAATCCACGTTTCCAATTTTGTAGACCTAGACCCAGAGAGATGAGTCTGCTTGCCCAGGTCCACTCAGATGATTGTGGAACTTGGACGAGTCCCTTGCTTCTTATGGGTCAGAAGTCTGTCTACAGCACCACTGTGTGCATTCCTCATCAAGAATTGCAACAAGTGTTGAGTTGAACGGACGCAGATAATTAGGGACCTACCTCCACCAGGAAAGTTCAATTCTCAGGTCAGAATATAAATGCTGATGTCCTGGGGTGTGCTAACAAATCTTGGACACATAGGCATAAGGCATGGGCACTCGTTCACAGCTTAATAAAGAAGCAAAGATAATGCCATTGTGTTCAGGGTTTCCTGGCACATAATGCAGGTAGAAGCCTTTAGATTCTCTTCTAGGTCTGGACCTAATCTCAGCTGCTTCTCTGCCCTCTCCAAACTTGTCAGGAGTGGTCCCTGCAGAGGTCCCCTTCCAACCCTTGGAAGAGTAAGATCTTCCGTGTTCCTTCATTCTCACGAGGCCGCAAGAACACCCGAAGCAACATTACGAGCCTGTAGAAACTGAAAGCCTGGCCCCTGAGAGAATTCTGATGACAAGGATAATAGCATGAGGAAAAGCAAGGCACAGGCCATTCTGTGAGCAGTGTTCAGATGCTCATCCTGCAAAGCTCTCGCTAGGCTACATGTGTTGCCATGCCATGAAGATAAAGGCTTTTGTTTTCTTTCTGGAGGAGATGGTAATAACATGCCTACGCTTCTTGGTTCTGCTTTGGGCCCTAAAACACATTACTACCATTGCACGTCCAGAGAAGTAAGATGATTGCCTGGAGAAATACAGGCAGTACCTCGAAATATCTGATACATTCTGCGTGCCTTCCTAGGCCATAGATTTCCATGGTGTGTTTGGCTTAAATGGGAACCTAATATATACCGTGTTTTTCGATATCCATTAAGGGATTCATTTCATGACAAATATCATTAGTATCATGAACAAATAATTATCTGTGTTGACTTCCATACAAGGCCTGGGGTAGGGAGCACATAATGGCAATTATAAGACATAAAATTCTTAGCCCCTAAGATCATTCTCATATAGCTGAGAACAGCAGAGGTTGAAAAGACTGATTTTCTAATTCATTTTAAAATTGGAGAGGGCGCCTGGGTGGCTCAGTTGGTTAAGCGACTGCCTTCGGCTCAGGTCATGATCCTGGAGTCCCGGGATCGAGTCCCACATCGGGCTCCCTGCTCGGCAGGGAGTCTGCTTCTCCCTCTGACCCTCCCCCCTCTCATGTGCTCTCTCTCTCTCATTCTCTCTGTCTCAAATAAATAAATAAAATCTTTAAAAAATAAAATAAAATAAAATAAAATAAAATAAAATTGGAGACTCTGAGGCCAAGCTGGTTGAGTTACTCAAATTCACACAAGTGGGGAGTACCATGAATCTAAAGAAATACAAAGATTTTAGAGGAAGAGAAACCATGAGATTATTATTGCATTGGGTAGCTTTAGTAAGAACACACGTAATTTTAGAGAAATAAATATAACACTGCATTAAAGATAATTTCTGTTTGAGACATATTTTCACATATGTACTAAATACAATATTAGTTTTAAATTCTTCTTCCAAGGGTACCTGGGTGGCTCAGTTGATTAAGCATCTGACTCTTGGTTTTGGCTCAGGTCAGGATCTCGGGGTTGTGAGATCGAGCACCGTGTTGGGAATCTGTTTGAGATTCTTTCTCTTGCTTTCCCTCTGCCCCTCCCCCTGGTCTCTCTCTCTCTAAAATAAATAAAATAAAACCATTAAAAAATTTTGGCTTCCATTATAAATACACTTGAATATAAATTCAATGCCTTTGGGAAGGAAGAGGGCGTGGGGAAAAGGTATCTTTTACTCTATACACGTGATGATACTAAATGGTATTTTTTATCATAAATATTTCTTAATCTTATAATAAAAATTTTTAAATAGATAAACTCAAGGTGACCATCAAAAAAGCTCGGCATGCAGAGGGTAAATCAGCCTAAGAATAACCAGAAAAAGAGAAGAGCTGAAAAGCTGGCCAAATATTGTATTATATTACACAAAGACACTGTTCTTGAATAAACAGAAGATCCAACAATTCCCAGTGTCTAGAACTCACTGTGTATTCAGGAAATCAGCCCAGAAAAAAGGCCTACCAGTATAAAGGGCCAAAGGCCAAAGAGGATAGCATAATAGAGGACCAAAAAGGAGGGTTTTCAAGAAGCAAAGCTCTATCAGGACATTAGCCCTCCATCTCCAAGGAAATTTAGTCACTTTTGATTAAATGATGATAAGAACTGAAAAAATGATCCTAGAATTAATGTACCTAGACATTGGCATATGTGTGTTCATAACATTTAAACCTTGAGTGTCAGTTGCTAATTTATCCAAATCGACGTCTCTGAGATAAATTACCAATATTTACGTTTTATTATTAACATTTGGAGGGGTTTTGTTTTTGCTTGTTTTACTCAATATGTTTTGTTCTTTTTGTTTTTTGTTTTGTTTTGTGCTTGGTTTCGACAGCATCCAATCACCAAGCGGACGATTTGGACAAGAATATGGGAAAGACAAGCTGTGGTGGGCTGGGGCATCTGGAGAAATTTCAGGAAGGAAGTGAAACTCTTGAGCTGAGCTTCAGTATTTCAATAACTTTCTTTCAGGGCGCCTGGGTGGCTCAGTTGGTTGAGTGACTGCCTTTGGCTCAGGTCATGATCCTGGAGTCCCGGGATCGAGTCCCACATCGGGCTCCCTGCTCAGCAGGGAGTCTGCTTCTCCCGCTCCCCCCTCTTGTGCTCTCTCTCTCTCTCATTCTCTCTCTCAAATAAATAAATAAAATCTTTAAAAAAAAAAAAAAAACTTTCTTTCATTGTCAATTGAAAACGGAGCTAAGAAAATTTGGCATCTTGCCCCTCTCCCATACACCCCCCAAAAGCCATTTTTTTCTTTTTTTTAATGCACTTGTCATGGTAGCTTTAACGAAATACTTAGCTACATTTATCTATAAAATGTTTACCATTGCTTATATTGTTGCTTTTGTTTATTTTAGTCCCCTAACTAGTAAATATAGTTGCACACACTCAGCTTCATAAGACACAGAAAATTCACACTTGTTACATAAATATGGTGTTCCATAGCCATGGGAAAGCATCCAATACCAGCAGCCAACACCTCACATGGTTCGGTCCATCTGGTTAACATTCTCTCTGATCTGACACCCCTCTGGAACCCATAGATCTCCCCCACGCCACAAAAAGAGCCAACATAGCAATCGTTCATGGTTTACATTGTTTTTTATTTTTACTTTAGTTTTAAGTAAGCTCTACACCCAACATGGGGCTTGAACTCACGACCCTGAGATCAAGAGTCACATGTTCTACCAACTGAGCCAGCCAGGTGCCCCAACCCCAGCTTGATGTCACAATAAGCTGAAACAGACATCAAGACTGGTAGCAGAGATAGAAATTAGATTGATGGAAAAGAGGTTTACTCTCCATAGCTTGTAAAATTCCAGTACTGTCCCTGATCTGTCTGCTCACTCAGTGGCTGTCCTCAGTTTGGTTCCTCCCTTACCGTGTAATCTCTCCGGCAGTTAAAAGGCTTCTTTACTCTCATAGTTCCCATTTGGGACAGCACTGTTGCAGTTTAGGTCTTGCCTCCCAATGAGCTCCATCCCTGTACTGTTACCCTACTCTGCCATCCTCCTCCTCACTTTGTTCTTAAACGTAATGCCAAGTCCTGATTCTCACTTGCACCTGCGAGGACGAGGCTGCAGGTGTTTATCTGTCTAGAAGTCCACCAGAAGTCAGTGAAAATTGGGGCAGTTCCCCCTAGCAACAACAATTAATATGTAGGAGAGTGCCAGGCTCAGGCAGTCTTTCTTTCCAATTATATGTACTCCGTTTCGTGAGGTGTTATTTAATTCCCAAGGTTTCATGATAAATTGTACCAATGGCATTCAGTTTCCAAATGCAATTTGTGATTCTGTTATGTGAAAAGACCTTATATTAAATAAAAATTAGTCTTAATATCGGGTCCCTCTGTTCTCTGTGCAAGAAACTCATTGCAGAGCAATTCTCATTTACAGTAATACATCTTTGCTTTGAAAACCATGATAGCAGAAAACTGCGTAAAAGAGAAGGAAACGGAGCTTCAAAATGTCAAACAACATCTGTTTCCCATTTCTGAGAATTACAGAGCTTTCTCCAGCCCCGTAACCCCTTAGCCCACATTGTATCTGTCCCTTCATAGTTTATGAGCTTTATCTTCAGAAGCCTTTCAGTAAATGAAACCCGATACAGAAAGTGAATCTCTGCTTTAGGTTCTCTCCAAGGATTAGGGACGAGATTTATTAGAACAACACCGTTCATGCTGTGATACTTTAAGGTTGTGTCAACATTTCAATTATAAACCCGTGCTTCCAGGGGTGTGTACACCCTGGAAAAGAAAATAATTCTTCAGCTTCAAATTTGGAAAGTGGGATAGTCATTTGAGGTCCATGTTTAGTTTATTCGAATTTTAAAAAGCTGCAGGTGATTGACCTTTCTAAGTGTAGAAAATTACATCCCACTGACTTTTGTTATTTTATACTTCAAGACTATCCCACAGTCAAAGCAAAAATACAATGCCGAGATGATAAGTTAAATAATTAGAGCAAAAAAACCTAAATAGGATCATTCTGGGAAACTGCAAAATGAGTCAGTCTTTTAACATTTATTTTAAGAACAAGGCAGAGGTGATCTTGTCACATGCAGTAATAGGTCTGTCACATTATTCTTCCAGCTGTAGCTTTAGGTCAACCAGGCAGCAGTGGTTTCTGCTGAGTGACCTACAACCCATCCCTCTCCCATCTGGAAGAGCAATGGCTCAGAGGTCTGACAGAAAGGTGTTGGGGGAGGAGGTTCAAGGTCAACCTAAAACAAAGCGGTGGGGGTGTGCATTCATCTTTGGTGCCCTCCTCCTTAGAGTTCACCGCCCTCTGTCTGCCCTGCCCCACACTCTCCCCTTAGCCTGTCATCCCAAATCATGGCTCTGACTCTAAAACTATCTCCTGTCACTTTCCTTGTCACCTGACACCATCCTTCAGTCAAAGCTTACCTGCTGCCCCCTCGACTCATCAAGAACCACCTATAAGATTAGAAAGCATCCTCTAGGTTTTTACTGATTACCAGGCTGCTAAGTCATACCCCACTCTAAGCCTGTCTCAAAGATGTTCGCATTTTCAAGGAACAAAGCTAGTGGAATTTGGGCAACTCTATGGGTGCAACGGGAATATATTTTAAAAGCACTCTTCAGTGTGGTATATCTTTGCAATGGAATATTATTCAACCATAAAAAAGAATGAAATCTTGCCATTTGCAACAACGAGGATGGAGCTAGAGAGTATTATGTTAAGTGAAATAAGTTAGTCAGAGGAAGACAAATACCATATGATCTCACTCACATGTGACATTTAAGAAACAAAACAAACAAGGAAAGGGGAAAAAAGAAGAGAGAGAGGCAAACCAAGAAATAGACTCTTAACTCTAGAGAACACACTGCTGGTGACCAGAGGGGAGGTGGGTGGGGGGATGGGGGAAACAGGTGATGGGGATGAAGGAGGGTACCTGTTGTGATGAGCACCAGGTCATGTATGAAAGTGTTGAATCTCTGTATCGTACCCCTGAAACTAATATAACACTATATGTTAACTAACTGGAAATGAAATAAAACTTTTTAAAAAGCACTCTTCAAAAAGCATCACATAGGGCAACAGCATACTTCTCCTGTAACTAAGAGATTTAATGAGTTTTTCTATTTTTCTATACTATGTAGAGAATTGCTCATAATGTAGAAATTCCATGAGAACAGAGCTTTGCTGTCTTGCTCCCTGCAAAACACCAAATATCTAGCACCTGAAACACATTGTAGATATTCAACAAATGTTTAGTGAATGAAGGAATTAATGAGCATATTAAGTAGCTTTTCATCAGTTCTGAAAGCTTTATAAATAAGTAGCTTGCACATTTCCTCAATGCAGAAAAAAACACCTATTAACATAAAGAAATGATTATCTGTATGTGGGCATCTGGGGTGGAGTGATGCAGGAAAGACTGCACAAGAGATAAGTGAGTAACCAAGAGAAATACCTAAGAACAATGTCTGTGTTTTTTTCTGACTCTTAAATACCACCCAACCCTTTACACTGAAGAACTTGAAACTGAAACAAAGGTTAACTTTTGTGTCTCACGAACTGCATCTCCTGTTTCTCAAATATGAGAAATATCTCTCTTTTTTTTTAAGATTTTATTTATTTATTTGAGAGAGAGAGAATGAGAGAGAGCACATGAGAGTGGGGAGGGTCAGAGGGAGAAGCAGACTCCCTGCCGAGCAGGGAGCCCGATGCGGGACTCGATCCCGGGACTCCAGGATCATGACCTGAGCCAAAGGCAGTCGCTTAACCAACTGAGCCACCCAGGCGCCCATGAGCAATATCTCAAAAGAAATTTGTATTTTAAAAATAGACAAATCTTCACTAACGTAATCAACCAGACTGTAAGTGCCTTGAAGGTAGGCAGGTACAATTTCTTACCCATTTTTTATGCCTACAACTTCAGTTAGCCTTCAGAGTTCTAGACCTTTCCATGGAAAGCAAGGGAGCTCATCTCTTTGGAGTGGCATTCTTCCAGCCCATTGAAAAGAGGGAGACCCTCCATATAATCCAAAATAATAATAATAATAATAATAAATGTATTGTGCTTGTAAGTGCTTATGTCCTTAGTTTTAGTCGCAATTTCTTTGTGAGAATAAGGAAAAAAAAAATATCTCCATATACTGGCACAATCATAGTCTGATTTCATTCCAGCAACTAACAACAAAACAACAACAGAAGCAGGGGCTTTTTTGTTGTTGTTTGTTTAATTAAAGTCTTTCAAGCCGTGTGGAGCAATACTGCTGGGTAGATCTTGTAAGAAGAGATAATTAAAACACAAACAAACTAGTTCTTTCATTTGGAATAGCAACCACCACACATGCTCAGGACGGCTAGCCCTCACAGAATCCCAAAGGACCCTTAGTATGCAAACTCGGTGGGCTTGAGAAATAGGTTTGCCAGTCTGTTCGAAAGCTACAAACCCCTTCACACTGGGAATCAGGCAAGATATCTCTGGAAAGTCAGACTTTTTCTGGGACACCGCTGAAAGGAACCAGGCAAATGAAATGGTCCCTTTGACAACAGGCCAGAACAACTTGTGCGTCTCAGAAAAAGAACTTTCTCAGTCTTGGGCTGAGGTGAGACCATCAGGGAATCTCCAGGCCTTTCAAAAGAGTAAGTGGGAAAAAAGGAGAGAAAAATAAGTTCACACTTATACATGGATTTCTGCCAAAATGCTGGTGGATTCTGTTTTCAGATTCCACATGTCACGTAATCTGATTTGGAGGGATGTATCACACCCGCCTCACTATTTATGATGTTTCTAGGAGACAGTCGGAATACTTGGCAACCGTACTAAATGCAGTAAGGTGCATTGACCATGTGCAGTCTCTGCAATAACTTTTAAGAGAACGTAGCATTTGCAGCAAGATAGACCTACATTTGAACCCTGTCTTCTTCCTGTGTGTTCTTGACAAAGTCACGGTTCTTCCTGAGCATCAGTCTCCTCATCTTGAAATTGCAGATGAAGATACTTTGAGGCCCACCTGACTTCAAGACAGCTGTGATGGGCCATTCAAGGCCCATTGAAAGCTGTCCACATTGGGCCCAAGACCGGGTATCTGCAGCCTTTCTGCCTCTAAGCTTTCTCTGAGGACCTTGGAAACCACTCTGTTCAGGCACCAGCCCAGCCTAAAAGGCAGGGAGATTACTATCCCCATCCCAGTCTCTTCCCCGGCAGCCCTAAAGCAATGGGGGACAGGGGTCCCTGGATAAACGCCCAGCCTCCCCATCTCAGGTAGGACAGCTCAGAAGTGGGTTCGCGTTGCATTTCTCTGTGGCTGCCCACAGTACACTCCCTGACCTGAGATTCCTGGTGTCGACTCTTAAGTGAACTACGGGCACCCAAATGCCTGCTTCAGCTTCTGCTTTAGAGGGACCTAAACGAAGACATGTCTCATTCTTTGCCCCATATTTGTCTCACAGCTAAAATAAGATAACATGTGGAAAGATTTCTTTGTGAAATCTTTGGATATGTGCTGGGCGAATGTGGGTTACAAATAGTAAGGTGTTGGGAGCTATTATTTTGATCCAAGCTGACACTGGAAACATTGTATTATTATTTTATGTGTTTTCCCTATTGCGAACACTGCTGTGGCTGTTAGGTGTCTAATAAACATGTTCAGGGCACCAATTTACATGCAGTGCTAGGGAAAAATAAACAAATGAGTAACTCTGGTGAATGCAATCACCCACATGGTATCAGGTGTCGGTAACTTACTCTTGTGTGTTCTCTCCCTAGAAAGTTCTTCCTCCTCTCATCCTCCCACCCACTTCCTACTTAGCCCTCAATGCTCAGCTAATCCATCCGTTCATTCATTCATTCATTCACCAATGTTTGCCCTATATTGCCATATGCCAAATTCAAGTATACTCTATCTTCCACCTCAAAAATGCAAAAACCCTGATCTCATCTCCTTCTCAAGGTACTGTCCTTGTTCTCTTCCCTTAACAGCCAAACTTCCCAAAACAGTTATCCACACAAAGTCTCTTAACTTGCTCATCGTCCGCACCCAGTGCTTACCCTCAAACTCTTCCTAAGGATGAATGGTCTCCATAATAACAAATCCCAAAGGACAACCATCTTTGTTTTAACTGATTTCTCAGCAGTATTTCACACTCTTGGCCACTCACTCCTCATTTGGTTTTACGTGATTCCCACTGTCCTGGTTTCCTCTTATAGTTCTAGCAGATGCTGGAAATTCTTTGTATTTCTAAACTTCTCTTCAGTGCCCTTCTAGTTTCTTCTCCTCTAAATCAGTTAGGGTTCTTAGCTGCAAGCAGTGGTAACCAAAGGCGGATGACAAATAATTCAAATTAACTGTTACGTGTAGCTAGGAAAAATACCCCAAAATCATCCCAAGTATGACTGATCCTTGCAGGCAAGAGAACGTTAGCAACAAGCCAAGCAGTGGACCCTGCAGCTGGTCCAGGAGCATCCGCTGCTCCAGGAGCTCAATGTGGCTGAAGTTTCACCACTGCTAACACTGCATACCACCGCATGGGGAATGGTTTCTTCGTTGCAACCACCACAATTGCAAAGGAAAACCTCACCATCTCCTGAATCTAGACCCAGTGCAAGTGCAACTGGCTGGCAAATCTACAGCACACGCCCTACGTGCAGGAGAGGCTGTGAAACCAAGCATATGATGTTCATGACACCTGTCAAGTGAGGTACTCTGTCCCCCACCAAGTCTCATAAAAAGTGGAATCCCCCAGCCATGGGAAGATGGTTTAGAGGCTAGGCAGCCAAAACTAGTGGCAATTAGCCGCTACTTTTTCAAGTCAGATCCTGAGCTTTAAGTCTTAGACTTTCCCTAAATTGACTCTCAAATCTGGATTTCCAGCTCAGACCTCTTTTCTGAGGTTCAGATTCACATATCCCAACATATACCGGATGGCTCTATTTGGATGTCTCGTAGATATTTCAAAGGGCCAAATATGAGCCCATTCTCAAGCCTGAGATCCCATTTCCGATCCCCGCACCAAATCCCCTTTCTTATTAACCTCTTTCATAGTACCGTGTACTTTTTCTCAGGGCATGTGTATGACAACGTTCACCAATCTTTGTTTGTCAAATGTCAGTCACCTACGAAGGTTCTTGAGGTCAGGCACTGTATCGGTTTTGCTCACCACTGTCCTCCCTGTGCCTGGCATTCATTTCTTCCCTTAGTCATCCATTATTCAATTAGCCAATCAGTCAGTGGATGTGATTTGAGCACCACTATGGCACCAGAAGTGAAAAGACATGTCCTTGCCTTCACTGGAGCTTACATCTCATAGAGAAGGTGCTCTCAAACGCACCACGAGATATACCTCTGACCTCAGCCCAAGGAGTTGTTCCCTCTCCCCTGGCCCCTGGAAATCGGTCATACTGTACAGTGCTGATCTACCTGCTTCTCTCCTCCACCAGACTGCAAGTCTGAAAGCAGAGGTATTTTTGGTTTGTTTCTTTATCCTCAGTATTGGGCCTGAATAGTAGATATAAGTAGTCAGTCAATGATTGCTATATAAAATCCAAAGTCACACATGCAATGCTGGGATATCTGGTCAATAAAATGCTGAATTTAAGAACAATAGGAGTCTTGTCATTTTTTTTTCCTTTTTATTCACTTTTTTTTCTTTTTATCATTAAAAAACATTTATTTGTTAACCGTATCTTTCACTGCCATGACATCTGAACAGGCTTTCAACTCTTTAGAGACTGACTTTAATATAACAACATTACAGGAGATAAAATTTACATTTTTAAATAAGGATAGTAAAAAGTGAAAAAATATAATGCTACATTCCTTAATATCCATGAAAAAATTTAACTCAAGTTTAAATACTCTTGATTTTATTAAAGAAAGTATAAAATACCAAATTCTACATTTTTAAACACTATTATTTTAAGAATCACTTATTTCTTCATATTGCCAGCATGTTTCCCATACTTCCATATATCTTGAGATCTCCTCTCAGGAGGCTGGTACCACTTTTCAACAAAGGCATTAATAATAAAACTTCTGGGGTTTTCCTTGGGGTTGCCCCAATTTTTTCTCCATTTCGTTTTTCAGTTTATTCACCTCGTACCTCTTGGCCATTGCCACAAGATCCTCTGGGATACTCTCTTGTGCTCTTTCCAGGATATTAATTAACTCTCCAGCAACCCTCCAGTCATTTCTAGTGAGGAGAGTAATAGATATCCCAGTTCTCCCTGCTCTTCCATTGCGCCCTACTCTGTGCACATATTCTTCAATGTTCTGGGGGAAATCATAATTATAGACGTGTGTGATATCAAGGATGTCAAGACCCCAAGATGCCAAGTCGGTGGCAATCAATATTCTTACTTTACCTGTTTTAAAGTTTTCTAATGCCCTCTCTCGGTCGCTCTGCTCCCTATTACCGTGAAGGGATTCCACTGTTACATGTCGCAGAATCAGGTCACTTGACAGCTGGTCAGCAACAGCTTTTCTGCTGACAAACACTATGACTTTGTCTTTGGGAGACATGCTTTCTAGAAAAGTTTGGATATGAGAGCGTTTCTCTTCTTCGGTGGTGACAATTATGTTTTGTTTCACGGTACTTACTGCCACTAGATCCAAAGTACCAACATACACAATCATTGGCTCTTTCAAATAAGTCTGTGCAAGTCGACCGACAGCATATGGCCACGTTGCACTTGTCATAATAGTCTGCCTGTCTGGGTGCATATCTAATAAAATCTTCATTATCTGGGGTTCAAATCCCATATCTAGCATCTTGTCGGCTTCATCTAAAACCAAGTAGGTTACATTTCTGAGGTTAACAAAGTTATTTATTTGTAGATCATTCAGTCTTCCAGGAGTTGCAATAATAATATCTACTCCTTTTTTCAGATCTTGTACTTGTCCATTTCTATCTCCACCGCCATATATACACACACTTTTGAGGCCTTTATATGAATACTTAGAACATTCAGCTTCCACTTGAAGTGCTAACTCGCACGTAGGTGTGAGGACTAACACGCCGGGTCCATTCCTCTCTCCTCTAATTACAGGCTGTGAATCCAAGTGTATAAATCCGGGCATTAAGTAGGACAGTGTTTTCCGGGTTCCAGTTTAGGCTACTCCTATAAGAGCTACACCTTGTAAAACTATCGGCCATGACTGCGACTGGATCGGTGTTCGCTTTTGAAAGCCTGCCTTTTTAATGTTTCCCATAACCTCAGGATAACACTGAAAAGCATCCTCAAATTTGCAAGTAGGATTGGGTATACGATGCTTCTCCCCTTCTTTCAAGTCATCACGCATTATAATTTTCTTTCCTCCAAGTGTCTACTTGCACTTGTGACATTGAACTTGTTGCTTCTGACTCCACGTAAAGGTTTTTCTTAATTGGTGGTAAATCTTCCCACTTTTCCCCCCCCCATTTCAAAGCATCTTCTCGAATTTGATCCCAATCAATCAATGGCTGATTCTCTGTAACATTACTATCTGTCTTTACATCTCTTCCAACAGAAGGTTGGAACGCAACAATATCAGTTCTGAGTTTTGAATTGTAATTTTCTTCTTTTTTAACAAGATTATCCATCACTGTTTGGGCCTTCGCCTGCACCACCTTGTTGCCAAAGATTCTGACCTCTGCTTCTTCTGAATGACCTTCTTTATCTGTATTTTCGTGCTTGTTGTAATTTGGATGTCTTTTATTTCTGACCCTCCACGACCCATCACAGCGCCGACCCACACGTTATTCAGTCCAAAGCAAAGCGGCGGTTCTCGGAGGCCAGCGGCCACAGGTTGCTGGAGGCCGGAGGGGCTCCTCCAGCCGCCACCTCTGCCGCCCCTACCGGCCTCCTGACCTCTTCGATTCGGCTCCTCCGTCAGCCTCCTTTCCGGAGCACGGGACACTGCCGGGAAGCAACGACCCATGAGGACGCGTTGGCGCCTGCTTCTTGCTTGGACATGGTTCCGTGAGGAAGAGCCGGCGCGTCCGACGTCGCTCGGGTTTGGCTCTGCACCCCTCCACGGTGCCGTCGTAGAGTCTTCTCTGACCTTTTTTTCCCCCACATTTCCACCCCAAGTGTCTGTTCACAAATGCACTGTGAGCGAAGAGAAGGAAAGAGCGCACACTAACAGTAAATCGGTAAACAGTGATAATCTTATCACTACCGTTTGCAAAAGGCTTCCAAAAGTTTGTGTTTCCATTGGCAGCCCCTGAGTGTGAACCTAGCACTGGGCCATACCTAACTGCCACTAGAAAGAATGTTTCCTTTGAACAAATCTGGGGATTTCAAACAAATATCTGTGGACTTCTTAGAAAAATTGGCATCAGGCCTCAAAGACGCAAACTTGTTAGTCGCTTCAATCTACCATGAAGATAAATTTCCAAATTATTAGAATAACATTAATTATGATATCTGTGTTTTCTGAATCCCTAGTTGAAAAACATAATCTGACAGTGAACTTTTGCTTCTTGGGTGCAGTTTTATTTTAAGGCTTTGCAATTGAATTAATTTGATTATGATTTTTTAAAATTGGAATTCCTGGACTTTGAGACTCCTCAGGAGGAAAAATGAGATTGAACATACAAGTCAAGTCTGACCTACAAAATAATGGCTCTGCAATCACTATAACTGTGAACCACGTGAACTGGGAACGACTATGATTTTTTGAGCCATCATAAATTTTGCAAATACTGTACTCTATTTTAATTTAAGACTAGCCTGGCAAATCGTTTTGGAGTGGTTTTAGGGACAGCCAGCTGACCCTACTGCCAAAACTTACCTCTTGGTTCATTTGTTAATAATACTTAAAATTATGCCATTAGAATTGCATTCCTTTGGCTCAAGGTCTGGTTACCCCACTAAAATGCAAATATCCCTGGGAAAAGCCATATTTAAAACAGTGACCACCATTTACCCGTAACTCTTGTCTCAGTGTTTACACATGCATAGAAGTGGAGAAAAGGTAAGATATGATTCTTAGGCCCACCAACAGGAAATTAGTCCAGAAAAGAAAGTCTGGAGATTCTAAGTCAATGAAATGACATCTTTGCCTGAAACTCTGCCCTGAAAAAATAATTTAAAACACTGGGGATTGGGCTGTGCAACGCAATCTTCCTATATCTGCATGTAAAGAAGAAAAAGAAAACCCACAAGGAAATCTTCCTTGAGACATCTCTTGGAGTTCTCTCATTACTTCCCTGATAGTAATAAATAGCCGATAATCTCAAAGCAAACTGCTTCTGATGTCTGTCACTTAATACTAAGCTGCTATATTTAGCATTCCTAGCTAAATAAATTTATCCCCGGCCAACACTGGAATTAAAGAACCCAAAAGGGGCTTTATGAAAATTTCCCTAGGTAATTGATACTTTTAACTGAGTTAGTCCTGGATTAAATACCTGAAATGAAATGTGATGATGAGCTGGAACACCTAGGAGCCAACCACCCATGGCCAAAATAGAATCATCTGGACGCTGTCATCTTGCCTCAGAAAATCAAAGTATCAAATATCCTATCAAATTGCACCTCGAGGCATGAAAACAAAGCTGAGTATAAACTCACTAAGATGATTTGGAAAGGGCTTCCCCGTTGATGTCACATTAACGAACTTCACCTTGATTCCATGTTTTCCTCTGGCTATAGAGAGAGAAGGTCATTTTCCTGTTCTTTCCATTACTGTGTGTTTTCCTTCCCCTGCGGAACAGAGACAGTGAGCACCTTGTCACCTTCGACTGAGGTCAGGTGTCTCCACTCGCGGTTCCCTCGGCACAACAGTCCCATCTGACGTTGTTAAACGTCAGACTGAAGTAGACATTCCACAAGGATCTGAAATGAGGAACGTGAGCGCTGACCTGTCACTCCAACACCCCATCGGTCCCTGTCGATTATTAAATGCTTATTGTGGTGATGCCCCACAGTTAACTGATCAAGCTTTAAGTTTTCCGTTCTCAAGACAAACTGACTATTTGTGTAAAAGATCCAGACTTCGGGGTGGCCAAATTCATGAAAACCTGTTCTGCTTAAAATTTAAGGCATCAGGCTCAAAAAGGGTCTTTCTGTATCATAAAACCCTTGATCAGAGCTTACTTATTGTTCTTGTTGTTACTTAAACAAATAGCATGGCCTTGAGAATAGAAAAGTGAAAATATACACCAATATCACTGATACACGGCCATATGAGACCAAGCTTTCACAGCTGTGGATGAATTACAGAAGATCAAGGTGACACAATTTGCCAATTTGCTGTCTGGCAAGAAATGTCTGTGTCATCCTCACTGCCATATGTTGAAATCCTAACCCTCAGGGGGATGGCTGGAGGTAAGGAGGTCATGAGGGTGGAGCCCCATGAATGGGATTAGTGTCCTTAAAGAAGAGACCCCACTGAGCTCTGTCACAACCGCCCACCACGTGAGGGCACAACGAGAAGACGGCTGTCTGTGAACCCGGAAGCTGGTCTGCACCAGACATGGGATCAATCTGCCGGCACCTTGAGTCTGGACATCCCAGCCTCCAGAACTGTGAGAAGTAAATGTTTATTGCCTAAGCCACCCAGCCCATGGTATTTTTGTTATAGCAGCCCAAACAGACTATGACAGAATTTTAGTGCATCTCCTAGGCATTTTGAACATTTATTTAAACCAGTCACAAATCACATAATTTTTTTAAAGATTTTATTTATTTATTTGAGAGAGAGAGAGAAAGTGAGCACCCGTGCACAAGCAGGGGGGAGGGGCAGAAAGAGAGGGAGAAGCAGACTCTCTGCTGAGCAGGGAGCCCGATGTGGGACTGGATCCCAGGGATCATGATCTGAGCCGAAGGCAGATGCTTAACCAACTGAGCGACCCAGGTGCCCCTGAATGGGAATGATCTTAATTTCTTATTTACTGAAATCATCAGCTCTAATAAATTTCATAATTTCATTTTTCTCTGCACCTCATTGAGCAAGTTGAGGCAACAACCCACCTGGAAATGACATCATAGGATTTTAAGTGATAAGACCATTCTGTTCCAAAAGAAAAATATAAGACTAGCTCTTCTCCAGGTCCCCAGATCCCTTCCTTGTGCCTTTTAATCCAGATGTGTCCTACTTTCTAATACCCGAGGCTTCCGCCTCCCACCTTCCCACCACAGCCCCCACTTCACCCTATGATGTTTCCACATTACTCTAGCCTTTTCCATTCAGAAGGAAAAATTTAAGCATCCAGGATTATTTTAGACCAAGACCAGGTATCTGGTTCTATCTGTTCCCTACTATGTCATTGCCTCTAGAATGTTGGGAGCTTAAAACATTCTGGAACCCACTGAGCACCCATTGGTGGGGAGTGGAAAAGAGACCCATAGGCAAAGATCTCCCACGGTGGGACAGACATTACTAAAGGTGTTTGCAGAGACTGTGTATCTAATCCTCACAAAAAAAAACCTTTTTCTGTAAGCCTAAGTATCTCTTTGAAGAGGTTAAATAAATTCCCTGAGGTCACATAGCTAATAAATGCCGGTTTCAGGATTCCAACCGAAATCTGTATGACTCTTAACTCTAGTGCTGATGGGCTTTTCAGTACGCCAAACCCAACCCAAATGAATCTCTGGTGGGGGATTTTAACATTGGTCCATAAAGGTGAGTGACATGGTGGATCAGTGACCAAAGACACCATCTCTGCGTGTGATTTTTCTTTCCCAACCTGACTTTTTTCTTTGTCATATTCTAGCTTCAGTGACTTTCAATTCCAAACTAGCCTTGAGGTTTGTTGTTGTTGTTGTTGTTTTTTAATCAGTTATTATTCATTCAGTCTTTAGACTAGAAATCCTCTAAAGACCTCAAGGCAGCATATAGAAAAATATTGCATAATGAACAGTAAACAGTCGGATTAGCAGGAGGGGACAACGGAGAACACGGCATTCTTTCTTCTAGTCCTGGGGGAAAGTGGGAAGTTTTACCAAATTGAAATGGGCTCTTTCTCCCACAGCTCCAGCCAGGCTTCCTTTCACCCTTACTGAATATGAAGCCATAAGTAAACAGATCTTCTAACTTGGCCCCTACTACCATCCTTCCAAAATATGCATGGATTTCTTTACCAACATCCTGCACATATCCCCCAAATCATCAATCCTCACTGCTTCTCCAAAATGATTTAAATCTTCAAGGAAACAACACTTAGGACCTCCAGGGGCGGTCAACATGCCCTGTTGAGGGTAAGGGTGTTATGCAGTCTATCTGCCCATGAGTGCCATCTTGATGACCATCTCTAGGTCCACTGGAGCCCAAGCAAGAAGGGAGATTGAACCCAATGGCAACTGCAGCACATAGACATAGGCATGAAGATGAGTAAAGACATCAATGGAGACTGTTCTTCTAAGTCTTCTCCATGTTATGGTTGAATCATGTTCCTCCTTCCCCAGAAAAAAGATATCCTGAAGCCCTGACCCGTAGTACCTCAGATTGTGACCTTATTTGGAGATCAGGTCTTTACAGAGGTAATCAAGTTGAAGTGAGGTCATTAGGGTGAGTCCTAGTGCAATATGACTGCTGTCCTTATATAAACGGAAAATTTGGATGCAGAGGCAGACATTCATGGAGTAGGGAGACAATGTGAAAGGACACAGGGAGAAGGCGGCCATCTCCAAGCCAAGGAGAGAGGACTGGAACAGATCCTTCTCTCAAAACCATCAGAAGGAGCCAACCCTGATGACACCTTGGTTTTGGACTTCCAGACTCCAGAACTATAACAGAATACATTTCTGTGTATAAGCCCCATTTGATGGCACTTGTTACAGTAACTAGCAAACTAAAAAACCAGAGAACTAGTTAGCATACCTGGGCAGTTGATGGTTGTCCTGAAAACCCCAGAATTTTGTTATCTTCTGAACACCAAAAAAAGAATGACCAGAAATAAATCCTCCAACCCATTAAGTGGTGTTTCTATCCCAGGAAAATGAGGTGAAGGAGTGTAGTTTATCCCAAGGTCACAAGTTAGATGTTAGCTCCCACATCAGGATGGTCTAACTGTAGAGGAGAGTTCTGGAACTAAAATTCATTTAGAAGGAAAGTTTATGTAATGAATATCAATATGAAGACTCTCAGAAGACTCTTCACAAATGCTGTAGAGTGATCCATTAGGATTCAGGGTTGGGGAAGGCAGAAAAGAGCCAGCCCTTCTCATGGGATCAAGGACACAGTTCCCAGCTTGGTCTGGAATAGGTCTCTAAAGACAACCTCATTGGTTTTCTCATCTTCCAAAAGGAATCTAACTAATGTGGGCTGATAGTAGACATGGCAGAGCATCCAGATAATGACTTCAGGCATCTTAGATAAATTCCTTTACCATGATCTTGTCAAGGATTTAGTCTTTTATGTAGGAATTTCCTTTGGGAGCCATGGGAGCCAGGGAGAAGGGTACAGCCTTAGCCTTGCTCCATTTGTAAAGTCCCCAGGCAACTCTAGGGAAATGTGCACTGGGTTTACAGTTCAGACTGGATCTCAGAATCTGCAATGTGTTTTCTTGAATGGTGACTCTCGTTAGACTCATAACCTAGACCCAAAGTTGCTTAATCAAACTGTGCCTGAGGCTTACCATCCACCAAATAGGGATGATATTATTGGGGTATGTATTAAGACCATTGGCTGAGAAGCAAGCTACTGGAAAATAATTAGTAAACAAATACCAAATGAGGGAATTCTGTGACTTGTTCCTGCCATATCTCTACACAGGAAGGAGAACTCACTTTTCCTCTCTATGCGTGTGTATGGGGTCCTGCATTAATTTCTCGTGGCTGCTATCATAAGTTATCATAAACTTGGTGGCTTAAAACACAGAAATTTATTCTCTCACAGTTGTGGAGAGCAGAAGCAGGAAATCAAGCTGTCGCCATTCCTTGTGTCTTCCAGCTTCCGGTGGCTGCAGGCGTTCATTGGCCTGTGGCCCCACCATTTGGATCTCCACCTCCATCTTCACACTGCTTTCCCCTCTGTGTGGGTCTCTGTCTGCCCCTACCTCTCTCATAAGCAAACGTACGGTTGCATTTAGGGCCCACGTGGAAAATCCAAAATGAGCTCTTCCTCTCAAGATTCTTAAACCAATCACATCTTTTGCAGTATAATATATACATAATATATGTAATATAATATAGTACATATAATATGTAGTACATATAATATATAATATATAATACATATAATGTCTACATATATAACATATATAATTACATATTATATATTACATATTACATTAATACATATATTTTATATCATATATTAGTTCAGAAGAATTAATATTATATAATATATAATTACAGATTATATATGATATGTTATGTTACAATATTAATTTTTTTACCATGTTCATGGTTTCCCGGGATTTGGAAATAAATATCTCATTGCGGGGAGGAGGAATGGGGAGGGTTCATTTTTTCCTGCCTACCATAGGCCCGAACCACAAAGCCTAATTTAGGATTACGTTTGGAAGCCTATCTCCTAAGGATGATCACTGCCCCTTAATAAGGGATTTTCATTTCAGCCACCAAATCCCAGACCTCACATCAACTTGCATCTGAGATGTGTGAGCCAAAGACTCAGATGTTGACTAGTCATGCCCCTCCCTTCCTCTCCTCTGTGACAACTAGCCAGCAAGTTAGCGGAAAGTGAGAAAAGTGGTTCTCATTCACCCTAATTCTGATAAGAGTAATAAGAGAAGCCAAGATTTCAATCCTCGTGTGAGCTCTGTCTTCTAGATTACCGAGGGTCATAGTCTGGTATATGAAAGAACATATAAAAACTGCATTGAAGAAACACCTTGGCTTGTCCCTTGACCATCTACCACTCAGAAAATGTGCGCAAAGCCATGTTTTTCTGGCTCTGGAAAATATATCTATGGAACTTCTTACTAGAAGTTTGAAGTTTGGGGAAAGCAGGATGGGAACAGACTCTGAAATCCCAGAACTGGATAGTTAGGAAAATCCCCCCTGAGGGGAAAATAAGGGAATCTCCATAGAAAGTCGTTTTACCAAGCTGACCAGGTTCGTGTCTAATTCGATCTGGATGCCTGGGTGGCTCAGTCGGTTAAGCATCTGTGTTCGGCTCAGGTCATGATCTTAGGGTCCTGGGATCGAGTCCCACATCGGGATCCCTGCTCAGTGAGGAGTCTTCTTCTCCCTCTGCCTGCCACTCCCCCGCTTGTGCTTCCTCTCTCTCTCCCTACTAAATAAATAAAATCTTTAAAAAAACACAATTTGATCATCACTTGTGTATATCCTTCAGAGAGTTGCCAAGTTGAATAGTTATCATCGGATGGCAATTCTTACCAATCTCAGGTCATCATTCTCTATGTATTTTACTATCATCATTCCTGCAAGGAAACTTTTAAAAAGCTAAAAATTATTTTAAACTAACTCATGGCAGTTTTGTTACCTGAAGTTTTTTGCCTTTGATTCAGCAAATCACTTGGCTATTACTTGATTACTATCAAAATGAACTGTGAACTGTGGCTTCTCTTTTTTTTCTTTTTTTTAAGATTTTATTTATTCATGAGAGAGAGAGAGAAGCAGAGGCAGAGGGAGAAGCAGGCTCCCCACTGAGCAAGGAGCCTGATGTGGGACTCGATCCCAGGACCCGGGGATCATGACCTGAGACCAGGGCAGCCACTTAACCATCTGAGCCACCCAGGCACTCTGTGGCTTCTCTTTCTGTCCCCAGGTTCCTCCCCCACCCTCCGTGCTCTCTCGAACTCTTAGCCAAGCTTTTGATGTGCTAATTTGCTCATCAGTACCCACTAGCCTTGCCCAGTTTAATTAATAAATACTTAGTTTTGACAGGAGCAGCGTAAACAGAAGTCTAATTCATGAATTTGAACATTGTTTATTCCCCCACTGTGACCCTCACTTGAAACTGGTCCTGAGTCTTATCAGTCGGCACCGGTTTTTTTTTTTTATGCCTTTTAATTTGCATATCAAATATATCATTTTAAGCAGGCTGCTCACAGCCGCTGTTCCCGGGCAGTTACGGAACCAGTTGCCCACTGGAGCCGCAGAGAAACATCAGTAAACCACTGTGGTTACGGGAGAAAGAAGGGGGACAGAGATATCCTCGCCTTCCGTTGAGATTCGGTTCTCCAGAAATCAAGATCTTTCTTGTGTCCCGCTTTTGTATGCTAAATTGATTGGCTGAATGACTCGGTTTTTTAATGCACGTTATCTACCCTCCTGAAATCAGAATGCAACACAGGATTCCCCAACATTTAAACTTTGAGTTTCCTGCCACCAAACCCTCGCTTGACACCTGCGGACGGACACCTCCTCGGATTGTAAGGGTGACTCAGCTAAACTGCATTATCATGATGGAGTATCGGGACCCCTGGGAAATTGGTGGGCTTGGATGTATCGTCCCTGGAAACAACTTCTCCCTAAATTCCAAACAGGCCCCGCGTGGCCCCCTTGGATCCTACCCCCAACACCTGCCATGGCCTGAGCCTCAACTGGAGCCTGGGGGACACCTATGTCGAGGTTGTGGATGTGGCCACCGGGCGTGTGAAGGCCGATGCCGGCCTCGGGCCCCCCCTCCCGCCTCTGCAAGGCAGCCTTTCTCCCCGCCTGCTGCCAGGGTGCCAGAGCTCTCGGGAAGTCCCGCCTCCTGGCCTTGAAGACCTATGAGGCAGCCAAGGCCGGACCCTACCAGGATGCTCACAGGCAGCTGTCTCTCCTCCTGGACTAGCAGGGCCTGGGGGCTTGGCCCTCAAAACCACTGGTGGGCAAATTCAGAGGCTGAAGCCCACCTCTTGAGCTGAGCTGGATCCTGCTGCAGGAGGGTCGCTTCTGGAGAGGGGTGGGGAGGCACACGGGGGGATGGGTGGCTACTGATTCAAATCAAGTCCCATTGTTTTATAGTACTCGGGACTTTGGATTTACAGAATTGGGAGAGCTACCATAATTTGATCCCTACCTTTCAGATTGGATCTGCCGAATTTACCAATCCACCCCCTTGCCAGAATCCACCTTCTGTGGTTTGGGTGACACCCTGAGCTGGTTAGATTATTCAAATGTAATATTCAAATCTCTGATAGGCTTCATGCTATTTCAAAGATTTTAAAACTGTGTTTCAAAGCTGTTTTATTCCTATGACCCACTTCTCTAAAGTGCATTTTGGAGATGTGATCTTCAGGCACTTGAAAGCAAGATAACCAAGCAAGATCCAGCCCTGAGGCTGATGTCTGGCTTTTAAGAACTCCACACAGCCCCAGAAGAAAGAATAAGAGGAAAAGAATACTATCATGGACTACATTAATTATGCACCTAAAAGTAACATTGTCTCCTTTCTTAAAAAAAAATGAAAATATCACAATGTAAAGCCACATGTTAGATCTAGTCAATGAACTAAATGAACTAGGCAAGAGCACTGGAAAATAGTACTGTGGTTTTTTGTTTTTGTTTTTGTTTTAGAGAGAGAGAGAAAGTGAATTTGCAAGCAGGGGCTGGGGGAGTGATGGGGATAAGGGGGTGGAAGGAGAGAGGCAGAGAGAGAGAGAGAGAGAATCTTAAGCAGGCTCCAGGCCCAGCATGGAGCCCAAATCGGGGCTCAATCTCACAACCCCGAGATCATAATCAGAGCCGAAATCAAGAGTCGGACACCTAACTGACTGATCCACCCAGGTGCCTCAGTACTGTGGTTCTTTATTGAGGGCACAATTACATGGTAGAGTAACAAGAACGCTAGAATTGGTGGCCAAAGGCCTGAGTATTAAACAACTCTACCACCAACCATCTGCCATTTGAGGAAGTTCTATCCAATCTCTGAACATCTATTTCCGCAACCATAAGAAGAGACGGTTGGATTACATTCACATGCATTTAACTATGCACCTCAGAAATGTTCTCAAGTGTTCCTTCAAAAGATGTATGTGGTCTGATAATTTTGGGGTATCACCATATTTCTTACATACACACATAATTGTGGAGATTTGCAGGATGCATTAGTATATCAAATGCATCCTTGAGACATTCTCATAAAGCTTTTCAACAAATAAACCAATTTAACTGTAGTTTCCCAAATATATTTTACCGAGAATCCTGTGTGTGTTCAGAACAGTTTGGCAGAGCCAGACAAGATTTTCCAAAGGGCCTTCGCACTGTAATCAGCCTTGCTTGTGGTCAAATAGGCCAGGCGTATTAATGGATCATAGAGTGTAGTGGTTGAAAGTGGGATCTCAGAAACTGGACAGCCCAGTTTCAAAGCCATGGCTACCTTACCTCCTAGCTTTGTGACCTTAGTCCTGTTATTTAACTTTTCTGTACTTGGCTTCTTCATCTGGAAAGCTGAGACAATAATGTGATCTATTTCATAGGGGGCATTATGAGGACTGAATGAGTTAATAAAATTATCAAATGCCTAGCAGATTACCTAACACCTAGAAAGTGCAGTAGAAGTGTTAACAGTATTGCTACAATATCATAAACTCTTGTCAAATGTAACAGTCTAGGAGAAGGAAAAGCACACATGCGAGGAATTGACATTTGCTGAACATCTACTGTATATATATATAAAATCTCATTGAACCCCCATAATAAACTAAGATCAAAATATAAATATTTCATTTTACAGGTGAGTAAAATAAAACTCTGAGGTATTAAGGAATTTGCCTGATACTATCCAGATATTAAGGTGAAGAAAATGAACCCCCAATTCAGGTATGCCTGACTTCAAAACTCAAGTTCTTTCCACCATATTATAGTGCCTTGAGGGTGAGAAGTAATAACCTTTCTATCATTTTATAGATAGAGAAATGAGGCAGAGAAACTAAAATATGTCTAGGATCACACAATAAGATTCAAATTAGAAAATAATCCATATTCTGTCATCCATCCCTGTAATGTGTTCATTACTGAACCCCAAATGCAGAAGGACATATGCAAAGGGAAGAAGGAAGGATCTCTCATTTTGATCTAGTGACAATTTTTTACATTAAGATGATTTTGTCTCTTAAGTAAGTACCTACTGTATGTATTATGTCCCAACTTAGTGGAGATTTTGCTCTCCCCTACCTAACTCAGATTATGTTTTTAGAGAAGCATAGACATTTAAAGGTCAAATTGATTCTACTGCCTCCAGAAAGGATTGGATCAAGATAATTCTCAAGCGATAATCCTTTACCCTATTCCACTTCTAAATATTCAGAGAGGAAAATTCTGTGACTTTGGTTAAAAAAAAAAAAATTAATAATATATTTAAAATTCCATAATTTGAGACATTTGTGAAAATAAAAACACATTAATCAAAAAAAAGGGAGAAAATGGAATAAGAAGATGAATTGATTTTCCATGATGAGGTACAGTACTGTGCATTAAGAACTGAAATTCAGGACCGAGGACTTGGGGAAGTAATTTATTGGGTATTAATCTTCCCTTTTAGCAGGCAAGGCACAACTTTGTTTAGATATGTCTGCCGTATCCAAAGTTTTAAAATATGGGGTCAAAAATATATCCCTGCCCCATATCCCATACTGCCATTCCCCCGGTTCATCTTATCACTAAAACTGGTTTTTTACAGCAATGTCAAAGATGATAGAGCTTAGAGAGATTTCCATTTTGCAAGTAAAAAAAGGGCAGAAGGTGGTGCACAGCCTGCAGTGTGTACTTAGATGAAGCAGCCAGCTGCTTAATCCCCATCATCAGAGCCTATCCCGGGACCACAGGGCATCTGATCCAGCGGGCAACGTGCAGAGAGAGGGAGGGGCGCTCCGAAGGCTTCTCAGCATCTGAAATTCTCCATTTCGGCTCAGGGAGTGAGAGGAGGGATGGTGATAGGCGCTCTGATGTGGAGGAGAGAAAACAGTCTCTTTCTCTGCGAGTTTATACAGCAATTGACACAGGGCTTCCCTTAACCAGTGCTGCAGATAAAGCAGGGATCTGTCTGCATCCTATAGCTAGGACCGTCAACAGTTTGAATTTCAAGGAGGGATGTAGATCCATGAGGGGAGGGTGTTCTTTGCAAGTCCTATTCTATCGTTTTGCTATGCTTTCACAGATATAGTCACTAGAATTAGTGGGTTGCCCCCTTGCAAATGCAGAAGGCAATGCCCACTTCAAAAATGAAAATGTTTGAGCTAAGTTTGTACTTTGGCTGCTACTTCCCCATTCTCAGAGAACCAGTACGGGGTTGGGGATTTTTCCCTGGGGAGCCAAGAGAGATAAAGGTTGATCTTGGTCCCTGGGGGATATGGCAGAAGCTCCCTTTCCAGAATGTAAAAAATAAACGGAAAATTCCTGAGGTCCTAAGATCTGTGTGATGCAAATGGAAAAGAATTCTTAGCCCTGGCAATTCCCGCCCTTCCCCTGAGGTTACAATGAAAGGTAAAGGTACAGCAAAGTCATGGTTTCTGGGAGAACAACTAACTAGAACATTCTGTAATCTTATGCAATGTCCAGGACCTTTCCCGAAGCAGCCCTTCAAATGGACACGTGAATGAGAGCAAAGAGAACTGGAGGTTTCTTGCATTTCTCCACATGCTCATTTCTTACCAATCTTACCTACAGGGTAAAATGGCCAAATCCCTCCTTGGAGAAACATAGTCCCTATTTGTCTGAGCAAGGAATACCTCATATTTACAAACTGCCAAACAGAAATGACCATTATGAATCTCTTAAGCATGAAGGAGGAAGAGGAGCCAAGAGTATGTATTTCTTGCAGACTCTGTTTCTTTAAGAAAATCAAGTGTTTGTTGTCATAGCCTGAGGTCCCAAAATACCCTTTACCCCCCCCAGGATTGTCCACGTCATCTTTTTTTTCAACTTTGAACCCTCTGTTAGGATTCCTAAGCATGAATCCTTCTACTCTTAGGATATCACTTCCGTTTATAGGAAGCACTTCCTGACTCCTTTTATTCAAATGAAATTTACCCATGCAGAAACCATTGAAAGAGTGACGGTCTTAAAGGAAAATTTTTGTGCTCATATGATCTTCTATTTGTGTGTACAAAGAAACCAGACTTTTGAGAGTTAGACTGTGCCATTTCAGAGTTAAAAAAAAAAAAAAAATTTGCTGCCTCTAAATATCTTTCTCTCAGGTTTTCCAAATACTTATGCAATAGGGAAGTCTCCAGAAAGCCCCCTTTAACATGCAAATATGTTTTTACCCTAAAGGGCCCCCACATTAGCTCATTATCGCATTAGCAGATTAGTTTATCAGATTAGTTTAGCATAGCCCTGAGGGAAAGAAACACAGGACTGGTAAATTTAACAAGGTATACTCTCCTCAGGCAAGGGGGAATGAGGACCAAAGTCATTTTCCAGGCAGGAAGCTATCAGCCCAGAAATCCAAGTCACCAGAGAATCACATGGTTGTCAGGCGTCCATTCCCAGATGCTAGCCCTAGGCACAGTATGAACTCCCGCAGCCTGTCTATTGCCCAAAGCCTGCACTCTCTGGGTGACTCCTGGCTCTGCCACTTTCTAAATTAACCTTTCTGGGCCTCAGTTTCCTTATCTATAAAATGGGAATAATAATGGTACCTACTTCATAGGACTATTGAATTAAATACTGATTTAATTAAATAAATTAGCCTATTAAATATTAATTTAATCAAATAAATTAGCCTACATGAAGCACTTAGAATAGTGCATCACAAATATAAGTACTAAGTGTTAGATATTAATAGCATCAAGAATCAGTAACTAGTCGGGCACCTGGGTGGCTCAGTCGTTAAGCGTCTGCCTTCGGCTCGGGTCATGATCCCAGGGTCCTGGGATCGAGCCCCACATCGGGCTCCCTGCTCGGTGGGAAGCCTGCTTCTCCCTCTCCCACTCCCCCTGCTTGTGTTCCTGCTCTCGCTATCTCTCTCTCTGTCAAATAAATAAATAAAAATTAAAAAAAAAAAAGAATCAGTAACTAGTCAAATGGTCCCATTTTTGTAACCACACACACACACACACACACACACATTATAGAAAAAGGTTGGAAGAGCATACAATGAATGTTAATGACTCAGTGGTGGATAAATGACTGATTCTTTTCATGTTTTTTCTCCTTATGCATTTTCTAAATTCCCTACAATAAATGTGATTAGCTTGGCCATAAAAATGTGTAAAAGACTAATTAATGCTTTACGTAAAAGTATGATCATGAGTATTTTATTTATAATAACAAAAAAATGGAAACAGAAAACAGTATCCATTAATAGGAATTAGCTCAAATAAAGTATCCATACTAATAAAGTATCCATATATTAGAATCATGCACCTACAATTTAAAAATGTAACACTGAAGAATGTTTATTGGCATAAAACTCATGATACAGTACATGAAAAATTAACAACACTGAATAAAATTAATTCCTGGTTTACTAAAAATAAATATAGTTTTATTTAACCAAAAATAATGTGTGCATTTCCAAAAAAAAAAAAGTAGGAACAACAGTTATCCCCACATGACAGGATTGCAGGGACTCTTAATTTCTCCTGGATGTTTTTATACATTTTCCAAATCTTCAGTAACAAACACATGATGCTTTTACAACAGAAGAAAACACCAACTGTGATAAAAACAAATAAAGATTAATTATCAGAATTCCAGTCAAGAAATAGAAAAGTTGAGATTGTAAGTTAGTAGAAAACCTGGTTGGCCTCCTTGCCTTTCCTCTGCTCGGAGCTGACACTGAGCCATCCCCCAATGGGATGTGTAGGGACCAAGGCACTGTTAGAACCAAGAAAGAAAAACGCGGGAAGAGACTTCCAAGACACCGGACAAGAGATCAGAGCCAACCTTGAGTTCCAGACACAAACTTCCCCACCACCATCCAGGGCAAGTGTGGAACAGCAGAGAGAAACTGTCTCCTACTGAATTTTACCTATAGCAGGGCAAACGCACATCCACAAAACCAAAGGACCTAAGGGACCCTTCTTCCTACTCTTAGAATTTCTGAGGAAGTTAAAGAGTGAAATGAGAGGAAAATGTATATGAGTCACTTTACTGAATAAGTAAGGAAAGTAAGACTAGTCAAAATAAAGACAGTAAGTAGCTCCAGAGTCATGAATGAAACCCCTCAGATCCAGTCCTTGGCGATTATTTTGGTGGCAATGGGAGGAAGGAATCTTCTTTTTTTGGCATTCCTTCCAGCCTCCAGCTCCA
>NW_023270453.1:13688575-13796593 GCF_011800145.1 Mirounga leonina
AAATGTACTTATAACTTTTTTTATTTTTATACTTTCTTAAAAAAAATTCTGTATAATTTAACCATTTTTGTTTCAGTTGCTCATAATGCACATTTTTGTGATGTAACTACGATAAGGATATTTGTAAATGATGATAACATAAATATCACATGTGATTATTTACTTTTCCAGTAGGTATGGATTGAACTTCTATGATGAGCCCAGCACATTGCCAAGTCCTGGGATACAATGATAAATAAGACAGAAGTCCTCTAAGGTAGCTTACCGTCTACCACGAGAACAAGGAAGAGAGACATTTATCCCATAGGGTGATCTATCCAGTGACAAGGGAATATACTGGGTGTTAGGGAAACCCACTGATTGATGAGAAGAGAATGAGGATAAAGATCAATAGCTAAGTTAAAAGAGAGTGGAGATCGTGGAGTTGAGAAAGCAGAAATATCAGTAAATCCTAATAGTGGCAAGTAGCAGGATATTCAAAGCATTTGACAAATATTCATGGGCATTCACTATATGCCAGCGACATTTCTACATGCTGGAATGCAGTTATGAAAGAGAGAGCTCGTCCTGGCTCTCATTATTGTTACATTTTAGTAAAGAGAACCCCAAACAGTATTTTTCAAAAAGCAAACTTAAATCATTATATAGTACATCTGAAACTAATGTAACACTGTACGTTAACTATACTTCCACTAAAAAAAATTTTTTTTGGTAACAACTCAAGGATTTTTTTTAAAGTGATCAGGTTTCCATTTTAGAAATCCACCACAGCTGCTCTAAGAAGAATAACTTGGAAAAGAACAAGGCTGAAATCTGGGAGACCCAGTAGGAAACTGGTGCTTTAATTTAGGCGAGAGAGGAACGTAATCTGCCTTATGGTAATGAATGGTTCTCCACTATGGTAGTGGTGCCATGGAGGGAACTGGACAGTTCCAGAGCTATTGAGGAGGTGAGACTGACAGGTTCTTCTAATGCAATAATGTGGGCTGGGCAGGCAAGAGGGGCTGTTGGCTTAGGCAGTCCTTGGAGAGTGCCATCACTGACATTGGAAATACACAAGTAGACTTGGGGAGATGATTATAGGTTTTCAGTTTTGATCATGTAGATATGAGTATGAGTGTAAGTCTAAATATGAGTGTCAATATAAGTATAATGTGGGACTTCCATGTGGATATAACAGATACACGGTTGGATATATAGATCAGAAATTCACTAGAAAGATCTAGAAAGATCTGCCCTTATGCTAGATGGTTGTGAATCTCTTTCCTTCCTATTTACTTCTCCTTCTTCAAGATCAGCTGTCACCTATGTACACAATTTAGTCTATTTTCATTTCCCCAAATACCTTACATATTCCCATATGCTGCCTTTTATTTGTGCTCTTTTTTTTATTACTTCTTCTTTCTTCACTATATTCACCTATCAAAATTCTAACCCCTAAAATAAGGAGTAAAATTTAAGAAACAAAAATATAAAAGAATGAGAATAAAGTAGGGTTATTATAGGGTTTTTCACAGGGTATGTGTGGTGTGTTGGGGGGGCACTTAACAATAAAAAAGCAAAGAATATGAATACACGATTTAGAAAACAAAGATTTAGTAGTAAGTGAACATATAAAAGAATGATCAACTTCACTAATAACTGAAGAAGGGCCAAAAAAAAACAGTGATGAGAAACTATTTTCACCCATTAGATTCCCCAAAAGTTAAAGGAGTAATTTTTTTTAATACTCTTATGTGGGCAAAGATGAAGAAAAGTAGGTATCTTCATAAATTACTTGTAAAAATTGAAATTTATAGCATTTCTGGATGGGAATTTGGCAACATATCTAGTCAACCTTAAAGGATTTATACTCTTTCCTAGTAAAATCATTCTGAGAACTTGTCCAAAGGAAAGAATCAGTAATGTATATAAATCTTCATATGGATGTTCATTGCAGCTTAATTTATATTGGAAAAAAATAGACTATTCCATTAACAGACAATTAATTAAATTACAATAAATACAAAAGGTGGTATCACATAATGCATAAAAGCATTACTTAAAGAATATTTAATAACCCTAGAATGCTTGTGAGATCTTTTTACTTTTAACACAATGATATTTATTATGTTAAAAATAAAAATGGAAAAATGATTCAAAAAAAATCAGACAGGTAACTATTTTATATATTATTTTATACCTGTTTTTTTTTTTTTCCACATACTGTTCTACTATGAATAGGGGCCACATAGATACTTGGTTAAAATTAATATCTACTTTTGATTTTGTATATGAATAGAAGAAAATTTCTTTAACATACTAAATAGTGAAATATTCAAGGAAATGTCATTGAATTGACTGTTGCTTAATATTTTTCTGAGAGTTTCAGACAAATAAATAGGACAAGAAAATAAGATATCTATACATATTGAAGAAAAGATAAAATTATTATTTAGAGATGTATGTTTCTCTACCTAGAATCAACTTGAAAACTATTAGACAAAATGAAAGTGCTTAGTAAGGTGAGTAATTAAAAGTATGTGTCACAAGACAAAACTGTGGAGACAATAAAGATCAGTGGTTGCCAGGCAGGGGGTGAGATGGATGAATGGGCAAAGCACAGAGGATTTTTAGGACAGTAAAACTGCTCCATATGATATTACAGTGGTGACTATATGTCATTATATGTTTATCTAACCTCATTGAATGTACAACACCAAAAGTGAACCCTAAGGTAAACTATGGACTTTGAGTGATTATGATGTATAATGAAGGTTCATCCTTGGTTTAAAAAAAAAAAAAAAAAAAAAAAATATATATATATATATATATATATATATATATATATATATACCATTCTGTCAGGTGATATTGATAATGAGGAGGCTGGGGGTGGGGGAGGAGTATATGGGAAATCTCTGTACTGCCCTCCAATTTGTTGTACACCTAAAACTGTTAAAAAAAAAAATGCTTAAAAAAACCCTAAAACCACAGCATCAATGTAGGCTATAGACACCAGTTAGAAAATATAAGTGGAAAGAATTTCTCATCCAAAATAGCAACCTGAAAATACAAAATAGTCATAAGTCAATTAATAAAATACCAACACTCAAGGGTAAAATGGACCTAGAGAATGAGTATCTGAAATAATAAAAACTGGATAGTTGTTAATGTTGAAAGATCATGAGGAAATTAACAATTCCATACAAAGTGATGGGGCTTATAAAATAATATAACCAGTTTATTTATTTTTTTTAAAGATTTATTTATTTATTTATTTGAGAGAGAGAATGAGATAGAGAGAGCATGAGATGGGGGAGGGTCAGAGGGAGAAGCAGACTCCCTGCTGAGCCGGGAGCCTGATGTGGGACTTGATCCCAGGACTCCAGGATCATGACCTGAGCCGAAGGCAGTCACTTAACCAACTGAGCCACCCAGGTGCCCTAATATAACCAGTTTAGAAAGTACTTTTGGCAATATGTTTCAAGTATACATTCTTTACAATAAATATAAATTTTAAAATCAGAAATCACCAAATGTCAGATGATTTCCCTGTCTTTCATGATATTTCCAAAAGAATGGGTTTTCTGGAACTCTCTGGTCCTTTTTTTTTTTTTTTAATTTTTTGCCATTTATATTTAGTCCTATTTCACATTTACATCTGCTCTTTCTGTGAGGACAGTGTTTTATTCAACTTTCTATGTTCTTTGTACACTGTAGGTACCTGTTAAATGTTTCTATAACTGAATTCCAAATTATAGAAAATTTCTATTTAGGAACAATCTGATACTCACAACCAAGAAACCAAAGCATGTTCTGATTGACCCAACATTTTGATTAACATTTGCCAAACAACTATAAACTCAGCATTAATTATTCTTTCTAATATTTATGTTTCATAGATTTTAGCAACATAAAAAATACATGACATGACCCAAAAGTTAGCACATACCACACCCAAAAATTGTTGTTATAATATATATGTATTATATGTATGTATATTTGTGTATCCATATATCCATCTGTATATATTCATATATATTTATGTATCTGTATGTATCTATATTGGAATTAGAATTAGTCCCATAGGTGACATTATGTGGAGATGATATACTTTCAAGTGATAACCCAGCAGTTAATAAATAGTCTTGGTAAATTAAAAATATTCACCCACTCATTGTCATTGTTGCATCACATGATGTTTGATGGGCTTTCAAGAGATTATGTTGCATACCTCTTCCCTTCAGGCAAATAAGATACTATTGGTCTCATTTCGTACATAATAAAACTGAGACCCAGCGTGGACTTGGCTTTCCCAGGGGTACCCAATTAGTTGATAGGAGATTGAGGACTGAAATCAAGTTTTTCTAGCTCCAAACCAAATGTTCCCATTAAACCATGAAGAATTTGATGCACTCATTTGCCACGTACAGAAAATAAAAATAGACTTCTTGCTGGTTTCCTTCTCCAAGTTCTGCCATTCAACAAAACATGTACACATATGTGTGTGCATGTGTGAGTGAGAAATGCCAAAGATACCAATTAGACAAAAAGGAGCATCATGAATGAGAATGGAAGGGAAATATCACAAGGAATCCCAAGTTTCAAGTTGGGATTGCTTGAGAATGATAGTTCTGCCTCAATATCCAGGAAACTATGTGGAGAAACTAACAATGTGAAGTCACAAGTCAGATGGAAAGAATTCTATAGGAAAAGAGGATAAAGAGGCAATAGGAGGATCCCAAAGATTGACTCTGAGGCCATCCCATCGACTGGGTAGGAGGGAATCAGAAAGTAAGAAGAAAACCTGTGGCTCACACTGTGACTTGGACATCCCCTCCTCACTGCCTGCCCTCCAAAAAGAGAATAAAGTAAAGTCAGAGTGGAATCAGATTCTCTTTCTCAAGGGTATGAATTGGGACCCATCAGTTGATGGTGGGAACTGAGGCCCATCGTTTTGATGGGACTTTTGTAACCAGCGAACATGAAGGAAAAAATCCTAGGAGTCAGGAGGGAGAGGGAGGAGATGACAACAGCTAAGAGATCCAATTAAATCCATAAGCAAAACAGAGATTATAGATATTTCAGTCCTTCTTGGCTTTCCAGTCAATGTATCTTAACAATATACACAGTCGAAATCAAGGCACATGGTCTTGCGTAAAATTTAAGTCCATCTCTATTCTTTGAAAACAGAGTCAATATTGACTTGGAAAATAAACTATGAACAGAGAGATAAGTGATGAAACCAAGTGGCAGCAGTTCAAGAGCGAGCCCAAGTGCGGGATCCTAGGCAGTCTGTGTTTTCTTCATTACGCACTCAGTATTTTCTGATTTGTAGAGTAAGCATGCATTATAATTTGGGGGATCAATCAGTTTACTTCCAAGAAAAGAAGTGGTAAAGGGGACATGAAAACAAATGGAATAAACCAGAAATTTAAGTATAAATGTAAGAGAGAGGGATAGAGAAGAAATATGAGGAAGTAGGTACTAGGGACACTGTCGGCAAGAAGGATCTGTGATGGTCAGGGAACAGAAGAGGAGGAGTCAGTGGTAACCGAATAAAGAGAAAAGAGATCCTTGCAAGGGACTAGCTTCCAAAGATGGGCAGGAGGGGGTGGGTAAAAAGTGAGGCCCAGGATAAAAATCAGGACTAAGAAGCAAAGAGCAGACACCTCCTCCTGGGGGAAGGTGAGAGGGATGAGGAAGGTAAGAGGTTAGGTATAAAGGAAGACTCGTAAGAATCAGACAAGGGGATAATTGACCTTACAAGGGGGTTTAATTTTGTCTATAAGAGGAAGTGTAAGTAGGCCGATGAGTTATGCTCTGTGAACACACAGACATACACACATGTGGGGAATGGGGAAATCTCAGGTATCAACAGGGAGTACTAGGAGATAAACATCAGAAAATCACCTGGACACTCTCAAAGTCTATTTAAAGTCAATTCTCAATAGGATCGAATCTGCACTTTGCTGTGGCTTGACCCCAGGTCTGACTTAGCCATCAGACTGAGTAGATACAGAACCTCCTGCCTCTAATACTTTCAGGGGTCCCTGAAAATGTTTTAATTTTTTTTAAGATTAGAGGGGAAAAAATGAACATTTTAGGAAGAAGGGGATAGTCATCTTTATACCAAAGCAGTCACAAAATAAGAGTTTCAATATTTTTTAATGAAGGAGAAGACCCACAAAGGCAAAGCGCCTAGGGCCCAGGAAAGTTATGAGGATGTGTGCTCTCAGGGCAGCAAATGACAAAGCCAATGGTAGAGGTCATCAGGGGATAAAAACAGTGTCTGAGAGGATAGAGGATGGAGCATTGGGTTTTAGTGAGGGTGTCATGTGTGTGGCTGATGGTATGGATTTTAAGGCAGATGAGCCTAGTCAAGAGAGAAGAAGCAAAAGGAGACAAGACTGAGAAGAAGCAAAAGGGAAAGAAGTGGAAGAGAGAAGCAAAGAGGGTGTGGTTGGAGATTGGGAGCACCAAGTGTGAGACTATAGCAACAGAGAAGTGCCTCGTGGTAACAAGGCTAAGGAAGCTGTGCTTGGTAGGGCACACGATTCAGGGGCTGAGGTTCAGTGACAAGGGAAGGGATCTGGGGGGGAGCAGTCAACATTAGGTACACAGGGAATCCAGAGGGTCTCAGAATTTGAGTCCACCAGATCAACTATTTCCCAATGAGCCTCTTGCACTGATATTGCAAAACTTGGTCCTTTTGCAGTAGCTGGAAGAATACTAAAGTAGGATGGATGGGAAAACTTGGTTCCAGGTTGCTTTCTCACTAGCCAGATATAAATGGGACAGATAAACTCTGATAAGTGTCATGTCTCCAAATGGTTCTATTAATACTATGTTTGCCTGAAAGGAATATACTGGACATTTTCAATCCCTTGATGTGTCTCCAAGCTCTTATGTCTGTTGCTCCATAGTTCCATCCTGGGTGCAATATAGATTACATCATAGGAGTGGTTTGCATCATAGAAATGGGTCCAAAGGGTTAAGAGGTAGACAAAACTTATAAACAGGTAGAAACACACGGGTACAAGAGAAATGGATATTTCCTCCTTTGTTCAAGAGGAGAAACCTTATTGTTATCATCACATCACTTCTTCCTTCTCAGTAATAACCATGATAGAATATGCCTCCACTTTTTCCATTTCTTGTCTTTTGAAGTTAATTCCAATCCTAACTGTAAATCAGAAATGGTACAATCTTTTGATATGTTACAGAGCAATGAAAATTTAATTTAAGTAGTATCTTCCCTTTTTTTTAAGTGCCTTGTTCAATTGAAGCAGAAGCAGCTGTGAATGATGGCTAAGTTAAGAATAAAAAGTAACACCAAAGTAATGTCTGTCATTATGATTTCAAACAGCATGTGCCACTTGGAAAGTTTTGGGTAAAATATAAAAAAAGATGTGGTCGATTAACTGAAATAGAATACAGGCATATAAAAAGTGAGATATCCTGTAAATTTCTGAATTATTCTGCCCATAAAATATCTAAAGGACAATTTTGAAAATGGACAAGCCCATTGGACATTAAATTCTAGTAAGACTATGTGTGTATGTGTGTGTTAGACTCGGGGCATCGCTGTTCCATTACAAATGCCTCGCATGCGTTTCTGGCTTCAAAATTAAGCGTGTTTTTTTCGTTCCTGGAAGCACGGAGCTCAGGAAGGGCTCCTGCCTCCCTAGCCTCCAAGCACTACACTGGCATAGAGGTGGGAAGGTGGCTGCAGAGGAGGGAGGCGGGGGGGGGGCGGAGCCTGTCACAGGCCACGCCCTCATGCTCTGCCAGGCATCTCCAAGGATACTAAGCCGCTGCAGTGGATCTATAAATTCCCAAACATGATGTTAATTTGGAGAACAAGACAAGTCACTCCAGGAAGTAAGATATCTCTCGGAATAGCGGACTTTTACTGTATGGCAAACGGGACTGTCTGAGCAACAGCCCTCAATGCCAAAAAGCTAGAAGTGTGCATATTAGTAGACTTTTAAGGAGAAGAGGGGTCTAGTTTTCTGCCAGCAGAGTGATTTGTTTAATGTCAAAGGCCTTCCAGAGCGCGTACAGTGAGATTCCGAACATTGCTGGCTTATGTGATGAGCCGCACCTACTTTGTCTCAGGGACCCCCAAAAATCTCAGAGGGAAAAAGGACAGCCACCTTCACCCCTGAGAGGAGGGAGGGAAGTCAGACCCGTTGGCGAACCCACTGGCAAACACAAGCTAGTGTCTGTGACACCTGAGGACCCTTTGTCAGACTAAAAACCGCGCTTCGAGAACACCAGCCCCAGCTCCTGGATGATCTCTGACACAGCCCCAGCTCCTGGATGATCTCTGACCCTGCTGCTTGAAACCCTGATAAGATGCTATCAGTAGGCCCCTCTAAGTGCTTAAAGGACTTTAAGCAGATCATTGGGGCAATTACCATAGAGAGGGAAAGATATGGGCCTTTATTGATGAGAGATTAATATTGACCAAAAGCTATTGATTTTTCTCTGCATCTTATTTCTGATGGTAAACCTGTTTTGCAGCCTCCTGAGGTTGGTTGGTTGGTTGGTTTGTCATAGTGGAGAGTGAGTGAGAAGATTTAGATAGAGGTATTGCAATGAACAGTCCTGCTTTTAAATGTCTGCCTGGTTGTGTGTGTTTGGTTTTCTCATTGAAGTGCTCGTGAGTATAAGCTGTTATAGAGAACGATTCTTATGTTCCATATAAATACCATTTATTAAGTGCCTACTATATTCCAGGCACTGTGTTAGCTTTTACACATATAGTATAATTTAACTTTGATGAAATTATACCCAAGGCAAGTATGCTATCCTCACCCTAAAGATGAAGAAACTGACATCCAGAAAGATTTGAGAAACTTGCCCAAGCTTAGAGAATAAGTAACAAAGTAGGGATTGGAATCCAGTATATATTACTATAATTCTATATAATTCTAAAGGTAACTTTACATCTATTCCATTAATTATTTAACAATTATCCATTGCAAAGATATTCAAGAAGTAGAATTCAAGGTACGCAAAGGTTAATTGTATGTAGAGACTGTGAAAAAAAATTTTAAAGGACAGAATGATGACTCTGAAGTATCTAGCCTGGATCACTAAGAGCACATAGTGGATCTTTGTGAGAGTCAGAAAAAGAAAGGAAACAAACAAGGGATTAGCAGGACGTGTGAAATGACAAGTTTAGTTTGGGACACTTCGTTTTGTTTTTGATTTTTAAAATACATTTTTAGGTCATTAAAGTAATGTAATAAAAGAAAGGAAAATTGAGATATATGAGGAAGAATAATAAATCATCCATAATGTCACCTATTCCAACAGAATTATCCCCAATTTTTTTTCTTCCAATTTTTTATTGTGCATCTTTTGCTTTTAATTGTAGTGGAAGCGCACATTGCAGGATGCTTCTTTCTTTTCATGATGCACTATTTCAAAAGCATTGCTACATAATCTTCACACTTACCATATTTCATGGATTCCATCTCATCTGGTGGATATACTACATAGCTGACTTCATGGTTTCTTTTATTATTGCATTTTGCTTACTTGTGGCTTTTTGGTATTTTAAAATCACCTTATGTTAAGGAAATTTATGTACTTTTCTTATGGTAAATTGTTCTGAAATAGGATGTTGGGTGGGTCCATTTCTATTTGTTTTTGAAGCTGGTGAATTCAAGGGAAATATTTATTAGACGTGTGAATTGTGCATCTACCATTCGGGAGAAAGTCAAGGCCAGAGATACCAACCTGGGAGGAAAGAGGCAGATATGGCAGATGTGTGCAGTCATGGGCACCGTGGGAGTTTTCAAACATGATTCCTAGTTCTTTGACACTTCTTCTATTGAGAGGTTAGATCTATGTCCACTACCAGTCTGGAAGCATTGTAAATGCTTTGAAGGAAAGGCTTTAATGGCTGGAGGGAAGATGGGTGGCTCAAATGGTAGGGGGCAGACAATGCTATGTAATATCCAAGGCTAGACCATATAGATCACACAGCTTCTATCTGCTTCTTTTGGCATGCTCACTCTCTGGATGTTCCCAGTTGTCATGCTGTGAGAAGCCCTAGCTACATATAGATGCTCTGGTTGAAGGTCAGATGACACCAAGTCTCCAAGTCATCCTGGCTCAAGACCCAGAATTATAAATGAAGAAGCCTTCACTTCCCCACCTCCCATTGTTCAAATGGTATCCCGTGCTCCTGATAAGAAAACATGGAATGGAAGCAAGCCATCCTCACCATGCCCTGTTCAAATTCCTGACCCACAGAATAGATGAGCATGATAAAATGATTCAGGCTCCACAACTCCCAGTTTAGAGTAGTTTGGTAGATGGCAAGCACTGGAACAACATTTGGTATCTAAAAGTGGGTTATGCTCTAACAAAATCCAAAATGTGCGGCCTTGGTTTTGGAGCCTAGTGATGGAGAGACAGAAACCTAATGGGCCCGGTTGGAAGTTATCAGGGAGGTTTTGATTGCAAGTGAAGACATAATGAACTCAACAATCAAGACAAGGGGAATTTTAGGAAGAGTGTGGAAGGTATCATCTTGCTTTTGACACCCCAAAATAAATTGAGAGAGTAAAAGAGGTAAACTAAAGAATTAATTACTCTGTTTTTTACTATAATTTGGAGGAATATAACAGAAAGAAATTAACAGCTAACAAATTAGGAGGGGGTACAACAGCTTGCCAGCTAGCCAAGTGTCCTCAAAATAAGAAATGGCCTCAGGGCAAAGATTAAGTCCTAGGTCAGGAAGATATGGTCTCAGGGTGAAGACAGTTTCAAACTTACAGAATCCATGAGAAGGTACAAGGGTGTTTGTGTTATCCCACTAAGTTTGGGGTGGTTTTTATGCAGCAAAAAATACCAGAAACATGCACAAATGAGATTGTCAGAATGGAAGCACCTTGGATGAAAAAGGAGAAACAATTTGAAGCCTGAGAAAATGAGGGGAAGCAAGATATTTCATTAGCAGGATGAGAAGAGATATTCCTTAAAGAGATTGCTCCTCAGTGCTACATGGAATATAACTTCTTTCACTCAGCATGATTATTTTGAGATTCAGCCATGTTATTTCTTGTATTCCACTGTAGAGGTGTACCACAGGTTGGTTTTCCATCTGCCCTTTGACAGACACTTGAGGTGTTTCCAGATTTTGATTATAAATGATGCTGCTATACATATTCATGTGTAGGCCTTTGTGTGAATCTAAGTTTTCATTTCTCTAACATGAATTCCTAGAAGTGGGACCACTAAGTCATATGGGACGCATAGTTAATTTTGTGAGGAAACTCTCAGTTTTCCAGAGAAGCTATACTATTTTCCATTCCTACCAGCAATGTAAGAGAGTTCCAGTTGCTCCATTATCCATCATTCCTTGGTATCATCCGTATTTTTTATGTTAGCAGTTCTAACAGGTGTGTAATGGCATCTCATTGTAGTTTTAATTTATATGTTCCTAATGACTAATGATCTTTTCATTTGCTTATTTTCCTACCCTTTATCTTCTTGGTGAAGTCTGTTCAAATCTTTTGCTCATTTTTCACTGGGTTGTTTGTTTACTTCCTGTTATTTTTCAAGAGTTCTTTATTTTTGGGTACAAGATCTTGGTAGGTATGTGATTTGCAAGTGTTTTCTCCCAATCTGTAGCTTGTCTTTTCAGTCTCTTCACTGTGTTCTTCAAAGAGCAAAAATGTTTAATTTCGATGAAATCCAACTTACTAATTCTTCCTTTACGAATAGTGTTTGCCAAACCCAGGGGGGGGAGGGCTTATCTACAAGGGCTCAGAATGAGGAAATTCCTTAAGGCTGTTGGATCATTCTGTATCCTGTTTGTAGTAGGGGTTACAAGGATCTATGCACGTGTTAAGACACGCAGAACTATACATCAAAAAAATAAGAATGCAAAGTTTTTAAAAATCTGTCACCTCTAATTTATCTGTGGGGAAATGAATGTAAATGACATGAATCAGAGCTTTCCCATGCATACAGTCTTTTTATTAAAGCTATGAAACAATAAAAAAGCAGCCTTTAACCCTGACATGTATCTATAACATGAAAGTGGCCTAAATTTATACTGACACTCCTCCATTGTTTAACATAATTTATGTGTTAATTGTATGCTAATTTCAATTGTCCATCACTAGCAAAAGAATCAGTTCTTTCAGGAATTCTGCCCAGTAGAAAAGATGCTGATGTTTCATTTATATCCAAGCAGGCTGGTACACAAGAAAAAGGAATTGGGAAGACTGGTCCAATTGCTGATTATCTAACAACAAATGAGCTGATGGCAGGGGTCTAAGTGACCCAAAACATTTAGGACCTTTCAAAACTATTCAGATTATTGACTCCACCTGCAGATAAACAAGATCAAACAATTTGGTCTTTTTTTCTCTGCCTTTATAACCAAAGCCTGAAGGTCTCAAAAGTACCTTCTAATTGGTTTCATTGTTTTGTTTATTGTGCTTATCACAGTGCAGTTAACATTTGCATTTCTAATAGACCACCCTGACATTTCAGTTGGTTTTAAATGACCCTTAATGGTTTCCTATGTTTCAGCAGAACCAGTGAGTCCATTCAAGGAGTAACCGCTACTTAAAAGAAGGCTACTTTTGGGCGCCTGGGTGGCTCAGTTGGTTAAGCGACTGCCTTCGGCTCAGGTCATGATCCTGGAGTCCCGGGATCGAGTCCCGCATCGGGCTCCCTGCTCGGCAGGGGGTCTGCTTCTCCCTCTGACTCTCCCCCCTCTCATGCTCTCTCTCTCTATCTCATTGTCTCTCTCAAATAAATAAATTAAAAAAAAAAAATCTTAAAAAAAAAAAAAAAAGAAGGCTACCTTTTTTTCCCCTGATGGCCTTAGAAAGTATAAATATTGCGGTGTGGGTTCACACGCACATATTAGAAGGTGATGTTCAATCTCATCCTGCCATCAGCAATGCAAACGTGACAACTGGGAGCTAACCAGTGTAGACTACTTGCATTTTCCTGTTTCTGCCCTGCATTTTCTCACTTCCATGGCTTACCTCACGTGATTTCCTCCTCCCCACCACCCTTTCCCATCCATCCCCTTGCCTCCTTGAAGCCATGCTCAATCCCACAGTCTGGAACAGAGTCCCCCGCGCCCCGCCAAATGCTCCCGCATTGTTGGTTACCACGGGTATGTTAGTCGTAATCACATCCATCTTCCTATGTAGCTTTTTACACATTGATCTCTATCTCCATTCCACTACAGCTTCTTGTAGGAAAAGACCATGCTTTATTCAATTTTCTCTCTCTCTCAAAGTGCCTTGAACATTGAGTACTTTGATAGGTGATTTGCAAATGTTTTCTCCCAATCTATGGTTTCTCTTTTCATTCTACACTGTGTTCTTCAAGGAGCAAACTTTTAAACTTGGATGAAGTCCAACTTACTAATTTTTTTTTTCTTTTAGAAATAATGTTTCTGGTGTCATATTTAAGAACTCTTTGCCAAATCTAGAGATTAAAGTGAGGGTGGAGAGGAATCTACAAAGGGTTATCATGATGGAATATTGAGGGAGTGTTAGAATTGTTCTGTATCCTCTTTGCGGTAGTGGTTATAAGAATCTATGCATGTGTTAAAACTCAGAGAACTGTACAGCAAAATATTTATTTAACACTTTCTAAAGTGCTAAAAGAATATTTGCTTGATTCATGTGTATCATTAAGGGAACCATTTTTGCTAACTTATCTTGGGAACTTAATTTCCCTAATCAAAAGTCACATTCTCATGCACCACAAGCCAAGGGAGCTAAGTAAATAGTGTCTCCCAATCACCAATCTAGATTAAGCATTTGCCCTATGCAAAAGAGCAAATCTTTTTAGATTACCCCAAAAGGCAAGCAGACATGTCCCCAGTGACCTGTGAGCCATAATAGAATAAAGACATTGTCCAGCTTTGGAGGCTCTCCATTTTCGCCCCTATTTGGAGTGATGGGAAAAGGGCCCCATCTATACTGTCTCTACATAGTGAGCCCTTCTGGAAGGAAAAGAGTGACATGAACACAGGAAGAAGAGGCAGAAAGAGAACTAACATCTCAGTATCTTCCTGCTCCCCTGGGATACTTGTCTCCAAGGTGGTGAGGTACAGGAATATTCTCCAGCTCTGAGCAATCTGCCATGGGTCCCACCATCTTGGGAACTGGTCTGACCTACCTTGGACAGGCCTGATTATATCATGGCTTCCTGCACAACTTTATAGGATTATACCAGTGGATACAATCTCCATCCCACTGAAGATGACTGTTGGTGTCCACAGAGCTGGAAAGCCTGAAGGGCTCCCAGACCTCATATATAACAAGGAAATTTATTGCTCCTGAACCCAAATCTGGATGGCTTTCCCCCAGAAAACCTTGTCCCTGATTCCTTGGCCCTGTGCCAATAAGGAAATAGGCCAAGATTTATGAAAGTTGCCTAAAACTTGCCACACTGAGGCTAAGACAATTTTAAAACAGATGAAAAGCAGATGAAATTGTCTTGGGTGTACACAGATTCGCCCTATGATTCAATCACCTTCAAAGTCAAAGAGTATTTCTCGGGAAAGAATAAACGAACCCTTCCTCTGTCGCTTTGTGTGGACAGTCATTTGGGAAGACAGGCTGCTCAAAACATCACGTTGTCTTAGATGCGTGACTGATGTAGGACCTGTACACGTGCCTTAAGGTCGCCAGATCCCTGCACAGAACTAAACTTATAGCAATTAAACTAAATCCATTAATTAGCCAGATGAATTAGAGATTCAGTCCTCAACTAATCTAGAAGAGGATTAAAAAGGTCTATGCAGGTGGCACTTAGACTTTACCCCTAATAAATCGCATACAGTTCTTTGTAGCATTGTGAACTCCATCCTTTCCTAAGTGGCATTCAGCTGTGGTCACATGGTTCTGTAATAATATAGAGCCAATTAGCTTTAGAGACAGCAGTAAATTGGAATTCCAATTGCAAACTCTGTGCCGCTTAGCAAAACACTCCAAGAAGCACATGGAAACTCAGGATAGATTTAGGTTTCTGCTTGGCAGCCAGTTAACATGGCAGGGACTATTAGACCAATTTCCTTCTTTCCCTCTATCATGATTTTCTGTGTCTGAGAACTGGCAGGGAAAAAAGTACTGTTCAACTGCCAAATTGTTGCTTAAGGACAGCATCCATGGAAAATAAAATTTAAAATAATTAAGGTCAGGCTCCCTTAGGATAACACTACATTATAAGGAGTTTAAAAAGATAAAAAAATATAAACAAGTTAAACTTCCTTTTACAGGAGTTGCTGCTTTTGTTTTCATAAGAGCATCTGAAATAACAAAGTAAGTTATCTAATAATTTAATATCATTTACTTTAGCAACCTACACTAAAAGAACATCCAGTTAAAATCTAACTGCAACATATAACATCTTCAGAGCTTCTGTTACTAAAAAAAAAAAAAAAAAATTTTTTAAATGAGAAATCCAGGATAAGCAACAATTGAAGTCAGTTACTCAAAAAGGGCACAGACTGTAGAAGATTCATTTATTCAGATAGCATGAAAGGCAGAAAATGTACATTTTATTTTAGTATGCATTTATTCAAGAACTATATACAAGGTGTTTTTTTAATATGTAGGACCTTTTCAAAGCATGGAGATACAGTGGTGAACAAACACAAAAACCCCCTGCTTTCATGGAACTTACATTCTCATGAGTGAGACAGATAATAAAGAGACAAGGATACAGAATGTCAAGTATAATGTCAAGTAATGAAAAGTGTGATGTAGAAAAAAAATAAGGCAAAAAGAGAGAGAGTGATCAGAGGCATTGTGGCAGAAGGAATGATCCAGAAGTACCCCCATCAGGAAGGAGATTTCTGAGCAAAATGAAGCTAGGAGTGAGTTCTATAGGAATAAAAAATTTATACAGAGATTACTCAACAAATCATTCTGGAAAGAAAAGCCTTAATTATTTAGGGGGAAATAGATGTTTCTATGACCTTTTAAAGCAAAATTAATGCCAGATGGCTTAAATTAGTTAAATGTGTAATAAAAACAACTATTTTTTAAAACAAAGGAATATAGGTAAGTATCTGTGTAATCTTGGGATAGGAGAAGGATGCACTGAACATCTGAGCAAAACAGGAACCTCTAGAGTAAAAGCTAAATTCTACAAAGATGCAGAATTCCCACATGCCTGAAAGACCCCCAAACAAAATAAATGAAGAAATGACAGAATGATAAAATACTTGAATATATGGATTTAAAATGTCAACACATAAAGAATTTTCAAGTTAGGGCGCCTGGGTGGCTCAGTTGGTTAAGCGACTGCCTTCGGCTCAGGTCATGATCCTGGAGTCCCAGGATCGAGTCCCGCATCGGGCTCCCTGCTCAGCAGGGAGTCTGCTTCTCCCTCTGACCCTCCTCCCTCTCATGTTCTCTGTCTATCATTCTCTCTTTCTCAAATAAATAAATAAAATCTTTAAAAAAAAAAAAAAAAAGAATTTTCAAGTTAGAAACACACTTTCAGATAATAAGATTATCTGAAATTTTAGATAATATTAAGAAGCAATTCACAAAAGAAGAGATAAAAACTATCAATGAGGACAAAAAAAGTTCAGCCTAACTGTGTTAAAGAAATGAAAATTAAAACAGTATGGATACGCCATCCCTTTCCATTCAAGTCGACAAAGAGTGTTCAGAGATAATACAGGGCAAAAAAATCGGCACTTCATTCACTGCTGTTGGGAATGGTAGAGCCTGGTGGGCAAATCAACCATATGTACGCATGCACCCAAAGGAAATATTCATGTATGCAAACTAGGATTCACAAATGAGAATATTGATGCATTACTTACAGTTTCTCCAAAGCCACCTTGTTCAAGGTGGAATATGAGAGGGGACGTGGGGAAAGAGCAGGAAAGTCTGTGTGAGATTTTAGTGCCAGTCAGAGCAGATGAACTTGTGCTTGTTTAATATGTCAACATTCCAAGTAATATTTGAATTGCAAAGAAGCTCAGCAGAAATGTATATACATACATCTTGAACTATATGTATACACATACATACATAGTGCAAATTTACATACAAATTAGAAATAATCCAAATTGTCATTATTAAGAAGCTGATTAAATAACCACATAACCATACTCCGAAGCTACTTGCAATTACATTGTCCATACTTAATGATCTAGAAAATGTCTATAACTAATTGCAAAAGATTTTTAATTACAAAATAGTATACACAATATAATCCCAATTATATTTAAGAAAAAAATCCATAACTTATGTAAAGAATAATAATAATGTGTTTAGACAAAGACTAAGACTACATCAAGATAGATATCAAAATAATAACAATGGTTTTCACTGGGTAAAAGAATTATAGATGATAAAGTGAACATTTTAAAAAATGAGTAAATTATAAGTCATGGAGGCCTTTCTATATAATGATACTAGAGGCTTAATATTTTATTTAATTAATTAGTATAATATATCAATATGTCAATAAATTAAGTGTATTGTAACACTAATTTTATACAATATATATCTTAATTAAAATTATATTATTAAATCATATAGACTCAATTAAATTATGTGTTCATTAAATATTAATATATAATATACATGATATAACATCTATCACGTAAGAAATAAAACCCTTCCTCTTTGAACAGATTCATGAACGATGGTCCCATTTAGCTCTGATTTTAACTAGATACTTAACTATTGTGCAAACCAGTAACAAAAATATATTTCTCTTGTTCCCTAATTTTCTCTATAGCCAGATGGTACTTCTCCATGTCTGGAATTCATTCCTATACATATTAAAACAGGCCAGAGGAGAGAAAGAATAAAGAGGTAATTGAGAAATAATAAGCATCACCAATATTTGTATAGTGCTTTGGAGTTCTTGACAGTCTCATGTCTATAATCACACCACATTCAATAGCAACTGTGTAATGAAGTTGGGGACGGCAAATACAGGTCTCATTCTTATAGACAAAAGAATATGGAAGTAAAGAGCTTAAGCATCTGACCCAGAAAAAGATCTTTGATTCTCTGCCTTCCCCACGTAACACACTAAGTTGAAGCATGAGATGTTGGACCAATAATTGCCCAGCTTCTAATTACTAAACCAAGCCCGAGAAACTACTTCTTTACTATCCTTTAAAATAGATGCCATAGTTTGAATAGAGTTTGACTCTATTGTCAAACTCAAATGAACTAAAACTGACTCTGTTTTGATACTTTTGAAAGCTCTACCACAGCCCTAGACATAGAAGGAAACACCCTCAGATATTCCAAAATGGGGGATAGGATTGCTGCTCTGAATGAAAAAATGCTTTTATGGCCAAAATTCTCTGGAATCTGCATAGATGGCTGAAGAAAACACAGAAGCCAAAAGCAGTAACCAATAAATTCCAATCTTCTCCCTCCTTTCTATGTCAATAAAATGTTGGAATATTAAAATATACCCAAAGGTCTGTATTCTTTTGCTGCCAATTTAACCTACAGAGATGTAAAATTAATCTTTTTAGGACAGGCTGGATGACAGGAAAAGTTTACTCCAGAAAATATTTGGAAAAATCTCACTGAAATAAACTCCAGTTTCTCCGATGGCTGCCATTAGATGCAAAGAATAGCAATGGCCTACATCCCATAGAAATTCTACCAAGTAACCTAACATGGAAAAATTTATTCAGTTTGACATGTATATTTCCCACAGTCATCTCAAACTAAAATTGCTCATTGTGATTTGGTTATTCACAATGAGGTTTTACCTAGTAAGCTCAATCAAACCATGGGTGTCATCTTAAACTCTTATCTGTCCTTTAACCCCCCTCTCTAAACTCAGCAATGTCCCATGTCCATCACCAGATTCTGTCACATTTGATTTGAACTCACAAATGTATATCAAAACCATTCCAGCCTACTCCTGCTCATCCTGTGGTCCCACGGCCACTGCCTTCTCTCACCTCTACAATTGCCGCCACTTCCTAAATGCCCTCCCTGCTTTCATGTTGGTATCAATTCATTTCTAAACCCCCACCATCCTACCCATCTCACACCCAACTCCTGGCGTCATTTACAAAAATTTTTAAATTCTTATTACAGAAGCCACATATATTCCCACTGTGGAAAATTATACAGGGACATAAAGAAAGTTTTTAAGCCCCCAGTTATACCTCCCAAAGATAACCACTGATTCTTTAAAAAATGTCTTTCAAAGCAACACAATGAAGATGCCTAATAATGGCTGAGGAAGTGACTGAATGTCCTGCAGTGATTCTCTAACTTGGCTCATCTAATTTAGATAAAAATATAAGATTGGGATAGAGACTATTTCTTGTGTATTCAGAGGATTTAATATTATGATAAATTACACTTGGTTTTCTCATCGTGTCAATTATGTCTCCATTCTAAATGTGGTCCTACTTGCTTGAAATAAGAATGATATTGCATTTGCCTTGTAGTTTAGGAATAGTTTTAATCTGGTGAGAAGAAGAAATTCAAGAAAATAATTTAATTAAAAGGCACTAAAGATAATAAATTTGAGATTGCTAAAAAGAAAAATTAAATCAAGGATGTATGCTATAGTAAAAAAATGACCCCCCAAATCTCAGTGGTTTACAACAACAAAGGTTTGCCTCTTATTAATGCTCCATGCCTGTCATGGGTCAGTTACAGCTCTGCTCCACGTGATTTCTCTTCAGGAGCCAGACTAATGCAGTAGTCTCTGGAGTATTGATAAATGCTTGAGGAAGGGAAAAGAGAGCATAGTGAATCAAATCTGGCTTTTAGAATGTCTTTCCAATAATGTCTCACATACCATTAACCAGAATAGTCATATAGCTAAGTCTGAAATCATTAGAGTGAAAAAGTACAATTCTGGCTAGGGAGAAGAAGCAAATATTTGTGAACATGCAGACTACCCCACATGTCTAATGCTATTATGATCTAATCTTATGGAAGCTCTAGACAATGCAATAAGACAAGAAAAATAAATAAGGAGCATAAATTTTGGAGAGCATATACAAGTATCACTGTAAACAGATAATTACTTTCTTAAAAAGCTAAGGGGTGCCTGAGTGGCTCAGTCGTTAAGCATCTGCCTTCAGCTCAGGTCATGATCCCAGGATCCTGGGATCGAGCCTCGCATCGGGCTCCCTGTTCTGCGGGAAGCCTGCTTCTCCCTTTCTCACTCCCCCTGCTTGTGTTCCCTCTCTCACTGTGTGTCTCTCTGTCAAATAAATAAATAAAATCTTAAAAAAAAAAAAGTTAAAAGGAACCAACTGAAAAATTATTAAAATTACTAAGAAATTGTATTAGGATGGCTAGCAATAAAACACACAAGAATCAATAGCTTTCCTACATGTTAGTAATAAGTTAAAAAAGGAAGATATTGGGCTTGATGTTCCAATTTGAAGTAAAGAATTCAAATTCCAACTACACAACTATATTCATATTTTTGATCATGCAAAGCATTTATTTTAAGCCTTTGTACATATATTAGTTATTTAATTCTCACACCACTTTTTATCCTTATTTTATAAATGAGGAAAGTAAAACAAAAAGAGAGTAAGTAACTTGTCAAAGTTCACAGAGCTAGGAACTGGCAAAGACAGAATTCAAATCTATCTACTAAAGCTCCAGGGCCTATGTTTTTTATACTATTCTTTTTCTCTTATCTACCTAAGAAAACATGTATAGACATGATACAAATATTTCACCAAGTTAGAGAGATTATTGTCTTTATAACACAAGAAAAATATGTTACAATAGGCTTGATTATTTATATCTCCAAACAAAATACTAAACTTGATTAGAATCATACTCTTTATTTTACTTATTAGGATAATGAGGCAAAAGCAAGTTATCACCTTAATACAGCAATAACATAACTAAGAAGAGGCTACATTCCTAAATCTACTAAATTATTTGTATTGTTTATATCAAGAGACTTTTTGTGAAGAAAAAAACCCTTTTAATTTAACTGAATGCTTAAAATGATAATAGTAACCAAGTTGCTTTTTTTTTTAATTCCTCAAAGGACAGAATAAAATGTTCTAATAGTAAAATTGCAGAATAGGATGAACCCAGGATTGCTGCCAATTTTGTTATCATTCCCATTAGGAACCTTGGCAAACTGAAAAGGAATCCATGAGGAAAGTGAAAAAATGAATTGTGTATTATGTCAGGTGAGTTCCTTCTAGGCCACCACCTGTGGGTTTGATGTGAGCTCTACATCATCACATGGCATGAGGTTTATTTGGAAAAGGAAAACCGGTGAGGCTGAGTCAGCAAGAGAAGAGAAGACACGAATCCTCTAACTGGATTATCATTCCACAGAGAGGGATGCATGGTCTAGACAGCTTCTGCTCCTGTCGTGTAGGTCTGTGTTCCTCTAGAAGACTATCATTTCCTGCCATTTACTGTTTTTATAGGAAAAAAAAAAAAATGAGGAAGCAGCCTTGTCAGTGGGCAATACATAGGCTGCTGGGAAATCAGCAGCTTGGAGATGGGGTACCAGCTCTTTACTGAATTTGCCTGGTAATGCCAGTTGCCCAGCACTTGAAGTCTGTATGGCAAATAGGATTTTGTAGTACCTTACTTTGGGAGGCATCTCACATTTTGTGGGACTCTGAGCTTGGGTGCAGTCCCTCCTACTAGGAAAGGAGATATCTATGTCTCTCAGGCAACTTTCTGGCCAATCCAGAAAAAACTGCTAGAGTCCCATTTCAGAAAATTTTTTATTGCATCATAGTTGGAAAGGCAGCTTGAAGTTCTGGGCCTAAAGATGTACAGGTCAGGTTAAAATATTTTTTCCAAGTAAATTTCAATCTAAAGGGGACCCCCCCTAAAAACAAAAACAAAAACAGCTAGACTTTATGAACACTGCAGCGTTTCAAGCAATACATTAATTGCTTTACATCTGTTATTTTATGTAATCCTCCTGATAACAGCATGGCAGAGAGGTGACACTTTCCATTGTACAGATGACTAGACCTAGATTCAGGAAGGCAGAACATCTCCAGTGTCACACATCTGGTAAGTGGCAAAGCAGAGATGTGAACTTACACTCTTAACCACTACTCTGTTCTATCCATCTTAAATTATTGATTACCCTTGTGAAAGTGTTTATAAGCTGAAATTACCCTTTGCTTTTTCCATATTTGGTGCATATCCTGGTACGAAGTCCTTAAATATATGTTTACTGAGTGAATCTATGGTTGACAAAAGACTAAATGAAGAAAACTAGGATATTTTAAACTTAACATACTCTGAATATTTCTGCTTTCATTTTGGTACATAATGTAAAGTTGCCTTACAATATGGTCTTAATAATTCAGAGAAAGCAGAGTTTTGTGTCAGGTCAGCTGTTAAAAAGTAAATTCTACTCAGTGATATCAGTATTAGTCCAATAATGCCATAGGTCAAATCTCTGCATATTTACTACAACATGCAAGGGCATAAATGAAGACCGGAGGAAAAGGGATGAGTATCTTAAGTCCTCTAAATTAAACCTGTTGGAGGAGAATATATTGAAAGATAAAGGAATTTGCAGTAAACTTTCTTATGCTCATGAATTTTGGCAAAATACCAAGAAATTTGGACGATATCAAATTCTTTTTATCTTCAAGAAAATGAAGTCGGAAGTCTACTACCTTAATAAAGCCAAGAGAACATATGTGTAAACCAGCTGAGGACATCCATGATTTCTTGAATTATCCATGTAAACAACAAAAAAGAAAGTCTTTGGTACTGAGTTTCTCTTTGTGAGAATTGACTGGAGGAACCAGGTATAAACTGAGATTGAAGGCTCTACTGATCTCTCAGGCAGATAAAAACAGAACATGAAATGCAGTGAGGTGCTTGAGGACAAACATTGAATTCCAGTCCTTACTACCAGATGAAATTTTTCCTGAGTCACCCAAGGAAGTTGAACATTTGATGTTGGGTAGTCATGACATTAAGTCTTAACTGCTTTATCTGTAAATCCTATAAGCCATCATAATAGGAGTAATGACCCTTTTCTACTTCACAAAGATGTTTTGTAGATTAACTAATTAATGATTATAAAGTGTTACATCTTATTAAGTTTATTATGATCATTAAGTTCTCATGATGAAGAGATAAATTTTGAAATTTGATGTTCAGTAGGTGGCGTTCTTCCCTCTGGATCTATAGTGAATACTAGATATGTTCTAGGGACAATCTGACACCTGTGGACTCTTAATTTTTAAAACAATACTATCCACTAGCACTTTTTCCATGCACATAAGAGTTAAGAAGGACATAGCTATATTTCATTATGATTTGAATATCATCTGTACAAGCTTTGATACTGGTTCCCTAAATAATACATGGTATGTCATCAAGTATATATTTTCCAGGACATTTTTAAAAATATAATATAAAAGCTAATTTAACATATAAAAACCAAATATGTAAAATAAATTTATAGTTATCCTTTAAAATAAATATATACAAATAAAATATATTTATGCAAATATATAAATGTAATAAAATGTAATAATAGCCAACACTCAAGGAGCATTTAATTAGGTACTATTTAATTGCCTTATATTATTTCATTAAATCCACTTGACAATCCTTGTTTTGTTTTGTTTTTACAGTGATAGAAGATTAATTCATTTGGTACTTTTTTCTATTCCATTCATCAGGTGGACGAGTTCAACTTTTTGAGTTGAACTGTTTTGGCTTAGGCACATCTCTGACTGAAGGACTTCTTGAAATTTCAGATGAGAAAGTGAGGAGTAGAAATATTAAGTAATTTGCCCAAGGTCACACAGTTTGTAAACTGTGGAGCCACCTATATGAACCCAAGTTGTCTGAATCCATAATTTCACCTCTCAACTGCTAAGCCTTACTCCCTCCTGTACTGCCTATGCATCACCTAGTCACCATGAAAAAATGTTTACAATAATTTTATTATGGACACAGAACATAAAATTTGCATTCCCTTTATGAAAAAAAATGGAAAATTTTTATTGAATTAAAATATGTTATGATGATAATATTTTGGAATTATTTTTTAAAAAGCTTGAGTTACATTGTATAATAAATTCTTTGTTTACGCACATTAGGTATATATTCTACTATTGCTAAACTTCTGAATGATGTTCTTGTTTTCTTTCCTTATTAATTCAGGGAGTGTCTGTGTGGGGAACAATTTGGGGAGGGATGAACAGTGAGAGACGGCTTATCGGCTTTAGAACTTCTGGATGGAGTTTCCTGGAGTTAGTGACAACACCAAACCTCTGTACTTTTCCTCCACAGGTGGAGAGTTTGGCCCCAGGACATTGTTTGGGTGATAGAACTTACTGGCAAGTGAACAGAGAGAAATTTCAGAATGCCTGGTAAATACTACCACTGTACTGTCACCTTAAGAATTTTAATCCTTGATGTAACTAATGATCCTATTAACATATGTTGATCAACAACCATGATATGTGATATGTGTATCATTGAATTATTCTGTGGCCTCCTCCAATAAGACCAGAACACAAATATTGATTTAGATTCTTTTTCCAATGTAGAATATGATCAATAACTAAGAAAAAAATCCAAATAGATGGACTTTGAGCTGTCATTAAGAAATATAGGAATCACCATAAACTGTTTTGTTTTTTTTTTTAAAGATTTTATTTATTTATTTGAGACAGAGAGAATGAGAGACAGAGAGCATGAGAGGGAGGAGGGTCAGAGGGAGAAGCAGACTCCCTGCGGAGCAGGGAGCCCGATGCGGGACTCGATCCCAGGACTCCAGGATCATGACCTGAGCCGAAGGCAGTCTCTTAACCAACTGAGCCACCCAGGCGCCCTAAACTGTTTTTTAAAGATAATTTTTAGGGCGCCTGCGTGGCTCAGTCAGTTAAGCGTCTGCTTTTGGGTCAGGTCATGATCCCAGGGTCCTGGGTCATGTCCCACAGTGGGCTCCCTGCTAAGCAGAGAGTCCGCTTCTTCCTCTCCCTCTGCCCCTCCCCCCTGCCCGTGCTCTGGCTCTCTCTCACTCTTTCTCAAATAAATAAATAAAATCTTAAAAAAAAAAATTATGAAACATCTTCATTAAAAAAAAAATTAAAAATAAAGATAATTTTTAGTTATAACTGCAACCAAAACAAGAAAAGTCCATAAAGTGCTAGACTTCATGGAAAATGCATCAGAAAAAAATGCTTCTAGAACTTCTATAAAATTCAGTGCAGACTCAGCTTAAGAAAACTGATAATACAGCACCAATTTTAAGAAAAGCAGCTGCTCCTTTGCTGGTGTTTCAACTGTGGTGAGTGGAGTTTTTGTCTTCTGGGACTGAAGAGTCCAGTGGAACTCTGACTAGAGCCAAGCTTGATACCCAACATTCCAAAGATGACCCTCAAGCCCAGTGTCTTTTCGTGGCCCCAATATGGCCACCACATACTTCCTGAGTGATGCCGACAGGAAAGGGGCTCACTTTTATTCTGGAAATAAAAATAAATAGGACTCTACGCCAAAGGTGTAAAAGATAAGGAAAAAAAGAAAGATAAAACAGTAATATATTTTATTTATTTTATTTTTTAAAAAATTTTATTATGTTATGTTAGTCACCATACAATACATCATTAGTTTTTGATGTATTGATCCACGATCCATTGTTTTTGTATAACACCCAGGGCTCCATGCAGTACGTGCCCTCCTTAATACCCATCACCGGGCTAACCCATCCCCCCTCCCCCCTCCCCACTAAAACCCTGTTTGTTTCTCAGAGTCCATAGCCTCTCATGGTTCATCTCTCCCTCCAATTCCCCCCCCTCATTTTTCCCTTCCTTCTCCTAATGTCCTCCATGCTATTCCTTATGTTCCACAAATAAGTGAAACCATATGATAATTGACTTTCTCTGCTTGACTTATTTCACTTAGCCTAATCTCCTCCAGTCCCACCCATGTTGATGTAAAAGTTGGGTATTCATCTTTTCTGATGGCTGAGTAATATTCCATTGTATATAGGGACCACATCTTCTTTATCCATTCATCCGTTGAAGGGCATCTTGGCTCTTTCCACAGTTTGGCTATTGTGGACATTGCTGCTATGAACATTGGGGTGCATATGGCCCTTCTTTTCACTACATCTGTGTCTTTGGGGTAAATACCTAGGAGTGCAATTGCTGGGTCATAGGGTAGTTCTGTTTTTAAATTTTTGAGGAACCTCCACACTGTTTTCCAAAGTGGCTGTACCAACTTGCATTCCCACCAACAGTGTAAGAGGGTTCCCCTTTCTCCACAACCTCTCCAACATTTGTTGTTTCTTTCCCTGTCCATTTTGGCCATTCTAACTGGTGTAAGGTGGTATCTCAGTGTGGTTTTGATTTGGATTTCCCTGATGGCTAATGATGATGAACATATTTTCATGTGTCTGTTAGCCATTTGTCTGTCTTCTTCAGAGAAGTGTCTGTTCATCTCTTCTGCCCACTTTTTGACATGATTATTTAAAACAGTAATATATTTTAAAATTTTGTAAACACAATCTCTCAGGGAACATCCCTTTGATGGCTGTAATCCAGCACAGTGAGTCTTAACCATTTTTATGATTGGTGACCTGGTCTCTGGGTGTGTTCCTTGTGGTGAGTAAAGAGAATACATGTGGCTGGGCTTTAAAATGGTAGGTCTAACATTATTTTTGAAAGTTCATAGTAACTCAGCTGTGACAATGAACTCTCCACAGGTGACACAGGTAAAATAAATCATAATTTTACATATTTTTTAAACATTTATTTATTTATGAGAGAGAGTATGCACGAGGGGGTAGGGGCAGAGGGAGAGAGAGAGAACCCCAAGCAGACCCCACACTGAGTGGGGAGCCAGACGTGGGGCTTAATCCCAGCCCTGAGATCACGACCTGAGCCAAAACCAAGAGTCAAACACTTAATCGACTGTGCCACCCAGTTGCCCCTAATTCTACATATTTTTAATGTTGTTTTTCTGAATGATCTATATGCCATACCACTGTAGGTTTATAACTACATTTTCTCAAACTTATGTCAAATTCACCATAGACCATCTTCCCATATGAGCTTGATAAAGCATCCTAAAAATATTCTCAGGAGACAGTCTTTCAACAACCAAAACAACCCTTGAGAAGCCTTTTGCCCTCGAAATTATAGAATCTCATGACAGAAGCTTAAATGGTTTGACCTATATTTGTCACATACACAAACACTTCTCTACAAATCACTCACATAAAAGCATTTATGCTTGCATCGATTGGGAGAAACATCATGAAATCTCTCAGTTTTCTCATCGGTAAAGTGGAGATAATACTACCAACTCTACCTAACTCATTTGGATTATGAGAACTGATTTGGAAATTAAAGCACTGGGGGGGGGGGAAGCTGTTCAAACACAGTTGATTTAAATTTGTCTTTTTTTATTTCAAAGAATGTATCATCCTCAAAGTAGGACACAGTTTCTGGGAGAAACTAGTCTCAGAGAAGGAAGTGACATGTGCCCAGAATAGAGCAAAATCAACCAAATACATTCTGGGCATTAACACGGGGACAGACGCTAAAGTCAGATGCTCTCACAAGCACTTGCCTCCATTGCCTTCACTTTGAAATGTGTCAAGCTATCATGCATACACAAAACTTAAAGTTTAATTTACAGAAGAGGGAATGTTTTATGCACCACCCACTGCAGATGGTCCTTCCTCTATCCTGAAGTGCTCCAAGAGCCAGTAAATTTTCTGACATCCTCTCATCAATCCCTAATCCTTTATTTTAGTGTGTCAAGCCCACTCCTATCCCAGGACCTTTGCACTTGCTGTCATCTGGACAGCTATTCCCCAGCTTGCACCTTCACTCTCTCTGTTCTCTTCTTGGATGAAATTCCCTGCCCAGCACTCCTTGCCCCTCTGGCTCTATGGAGACAGAGAAACCTGACTCCTTCAGTTGCTGTCAGTTTATGTAATAGTTAGTAAGCACTCATCAAATGCTCCCTGTGTATCAGATTTGCTAAATAATTATATCTCTAAATCCTCACCACAACTCTAAAAGATCTGTAACATTACCTCTACATTACAGATAAGGAAACTAATCCTAAAGATGTTAGGTAACTTGTCCCAAGTCACAGAGCAAAACCTGGGAATCCATCATCAACCAACACTAATTAACTTAGCATCTACTATGTGGAAGGCTTTTGCTGGCTGAGGACATATAAATACACCATACTTCACCTCTGCTCTCAAGGAGCTTCCAATCTAGTTGAGAAGAAAAGCACAAACAAGGTTGTTTACATACGTGGTAAGGACACAAAGGAGGGAGGAATCAATGTGAAATGGAAGCAGGAAGATTTCACAGGCATCATGGACTAAATGCCTATATTCCCCCCAGATTCCAACATTGAAGTTCAAACCCCAACAGCGTGATGGAATCAGTGGGTGGGGCCCTTGGGAGTTAATTAGATTTGGATGAGGTCATGAGGGAAGGTCCTTAACATGGAATTAGGGGGGCGCCTGGGTGGCTCAGATGGTTAGGCATCTGCCTTCGGCTCGGGTCATGATCCCAGGGTCCTGGGATCGAGTCCCGCATCGGGCTCCCTGCTCCGCGGGGAGCCTGCTTCTCCCTCTGCTTCTGCCTCTCTCTCTCTCTCTCTCTCTCTGACTTTCGTGAATAAATAAATAAAACATTAAAAAAAAAAAAAGATGGAATTAGGGCCCTTCTAAGGAAAGCCCAGAGAGCTTGGGAACTCTCTCTCTCTGTCTGTCTTTCCAAGCCAGGCCGGAAGTGAGCCCTCACCAGGAACTGAGTTGGTCAACACCCGGATCTTGGACTTCCAGCCTTGAGACTGCAAAAAATTGTCAGTCTCCCAGTCCATGGTATTTTGTCAGAGCTGCCCGAGCAGAGTTAAACAGACAAACTGGTTTGAACAAACCAGCAGGGGAAGTAGCATTTTAATAAAGGAAGGGGAATTCCTGATGGGGGGAAGCTCCCTTTTGGCAATACATCAGCCCATAGGTAGATAGCATATTAAACAAGATTTCTAATTGAACTTGAGAAAAACAGATATCTGTGTTGCTTCTTAAAGATAATCAGAATAAATCTAAAATGTGTAGATTGAAGGAGGTGGGAATGATGTGTCTGTGTGGGCTAGAAAAATGAATAATAAGAGAGTACTGTGTGCAGCCCTCTGTCTATAATATCAGAGGAGAATCTTTGCTAAATCCCAGATTTCCCTGTAGGAACCTGGAGTTGCAGGCCATGGTTTGCAGATGTGTACATTTCTTTTCGTCACAGTTTTAGAAAGAGTTCTCCCCTAGAGAAGCACCTGTAAAATGACATTTATTGTCACAGTTATTTTAGTTGAAAATTGGTTCAGTTGTACAAGTTAAGACATGAACTTCCCAACTGCCAACACGGCACAGTCAACCCGGGATCTGAGAATCCTCATGATGTTTTTCTGCCTCTGACATCATTATTATCAACAAGGACACCGCAATCCGAAGCTAGCTGACAATTGAGTTCATTATGCCTACAGCAAAAATATCAAACGCATTCTCCCACAGCTGGGCTAGTTCTGCACTCCTAGACAGATGTAAAAACTTGTTTGAGGCCGTGAAGTTGGAAAGTGTGCCTTAAGACAACCAGAGACTAGTTGGTGATTCTCAAATTTGGCTGCACAATAGGATCACCTGGGAACTTGTAAAAACTCCTCAGGCTCAGGATCTGGGGGGTAGGACTCAGGCCTCTCTAAAGTTCCCAAGGTGAGTCCAAGGTGAAGTTAAAGGTTGAGAATCATTGCTTCCATTTGTCTGGTGGTTTCAACCCTACATCTACATTAAAGTTATCTGGGGAGTTTTACAAAACAGTGATGTCCAGATACTACCCCTGGAGATACTGAGTCCATTGGCTGGGGTCAGGAATATTAAAAAACTCCCAAGGCGACTCTAATAGTCACCCAGGGTTTAAGAATTATAGTTAGTACTAATTCCATACCCATCACTATACTCATGCAGTTTTGTTTTGTTTTTTTTTTTTTAAGATTTTATTTTTGGGCGCCTGGGTGGCTCAGTTGGTTAAGCGACTGCCTTCAGCTCAGGTCATGATCCTGGAGTCCCGGGATCGAGTCCCGCATCGGGCTCCCTGCTCAGCGGGGAGTCTGCTTCTCCCTCTGACGCTCCTCCCTCTCATGCTCTCTGTCTCTCATTCTCTCTGTCTCAAATAAATAAATAAAATCTTTTAAAAAAAAAAAAAGATTTTATTTTTTTATTTGAGAGAGAGAGAGATGGAGAGAAAGCATGAGCTGGGGTAGGGGCAGAGGGAGGAGCAGACTGCCCAGTGAGCAGGGAGCCTGATGTGGAACTCCATCCCAGGATTCTGGGATCATGATCCTAACTGAAGGCAGACGCTTAACCGACTGAGCCACCCAGGCACCCCCTGATGTAGTTCTTTATCAGGAACTTGTTGATTAGAAAATTATAACCAGGCTCTTAGTAATATGAAACCCCAAAATAGAAGAGCTACAGTTGCCCCCAACATTGTAAAAGAGAAGAGGAGTTTATCTTTTGGCTACAGCTTTCTGAGTCAAATGTGTTCTTAGACCAATTAGACAAATTATATGACACAAACTCAGACTGAGTACATATTAGGCATTTATTAAGTTTGTTACTCAAAATTTTCAGGTGTGGAAATATCAAGCCTTCAAAAAATCTTCCTTGAAATCTTGTTCAGGCTCCAGGGAGACAGGATCCTTTGACTTACCTTATACTTTTTGCTTCTTTTTCTCCTACGTCAATGGCTCTCAAGTATTGAACAGCCTGCTGATATTTACATTCTTTTTTTTTTTAAGATTTTATTTATTTATTTGAGACAGAGAGAATGAGAGACAGAGAGCATGAGAGGGAGGAGGGTCAGAGGGAGAAGCAGACTCCCTGCCAAGCAGGGAACCCGATGTGGGACTCGATCCTGGGACTCCAGGATCATGACCTGAGCCGAAGGCAGTCGCTTAACCAACTGAGCCACCCAGGCGCCCTGATATTTACATTCTGATGGTCCATCAGCCCTAATATTTGGCATATCCAAACTGAAATCATCCTCTGGTCACACTAGATCATTTCAACCTTCCAGTTCCACTGTGTTTGGGAGTCGTGCTGCCATTTCTTTCTGTGCCCAAGCTCAAAGCCTTTGTGTCACTTTCCTTCTTTCCTGGATCAAGTTAGAAATCATGTGGTGGGGCACCTGGGTGGCTCAGTCATTAAGCATCTGCCTTCAGCTCAGGTCAGGATCCCAGGGTCCTAGGATCCAGCCTTGCATCAGGCTCCCTGCTCAGCAGAAAGCCTGCTTCTCCCTCTCCCACTCCCCCTGCTTGTGTTCCCTCTCTTGCTGTGTCTCTCTCTGTCAAATAAATAAATAAAATAAAAAAGGAAAAAAAAAAAAGAAATCATGTGGTGAAGTTCTCTCCCTCATAAGTACAACAACCACCCCTTCAGGGACTATACTATATGCTAGTCCTCCTCATCCATGAGACACATTCTGGGACCCCTGGTGGATGCCTGAAACTCCACCCTATATATACTATGTTTTGTTTTGTTTTTTTTTCCTATCCATCCATCCATACATACCTATGATAAAGTTTAACTTATAAATTAGGCAAGGTAAGAAATTAACAACAATAATAAAATAGGACAATTGTAACAATATACTGTAATAAAAGTTTCGTGAATGTGGTCTCCCTCTTCTCTCTCTCTCTCTCAAGATATCATATTGTACTGTACTCACTTTTCTTGTGATGAATGAGATGACAGAATACCTCTGTGATGAGATGAAGTAGGTGACTTAGGTAGGCATTGTGACGTAGCATGAGGCAACTAGTGACCTTCTGACCTTACCTCAGAAGGAGGATCATCTGCTTCCAGACCACAGTTGACCATGGGGAGCAGAAACCATGGAGGAAGGAAGCTACTGGACCCTCATTCTCTTCCCAATGTGAGTTACTGACTATTATCACCCTTATTTTCACTTCCCTGTACATCATTGACAGACTAAATTCATGTGAGCATCATTTCCAGCCTGTCGCTTTCTAATTGATAAACCCCCCCGAGACCTCATTTTCTACCACTTCTGAACTAAAATCTCCCTTTCTCAAGACACATCATCCGTGGATTTTACACTAGTCTTCCGATCTTAGACTCCCAAAGACGCCCATAAGCATGTCTGCCTTTACTTCCTCATTTATCCCTGAGCGTTTTCCTCTCTGCTTACCCAAATCCCACCTATGCCGGAATGCCCAGCAGGGTAAGGACTAAAGCCACTGTCACAAAGTGTCCTTGTTTTCAAGGTCAGTGCAAGAATTGAGCTAGGCTAAAGTTAATGTTTAGATGACAAATCTCATCAAGTAGATTGTAAACTGCATTTTATGTTCACGACAGAATGAAGAACACTCATGGAGGCAAATGGGAGTTGACACCAATTTCCACCGGAGTTTTCTACGGATGTACAGTTCTGCTGACCCGGATTCGGTGACTCTTATTAACTTCAAAGACTGCTCATTCCAAGGAAATTCAGAGGAGCAGGAAACAGGAGAGAGCACTGCTCCAGCATAGTTGAGCCTCAGAAAAGCAGTGCATCCCGAAAATACAGTTTAAAAAAAAAAAAATCCAAAAGACTAAAACTTAAAGAAAAGTGCATCTCCCTTGCTTGAGTGGACCTACACAATGAAAGACCATCGAGACCCACGAAGCATATGTAAGATTAAGAAGCACACGACTTGAGCACTTTGTGATTTGAACATTTATAGGGACAACAGAAATTCTTAGTTTTTTGGAATTCATTTTTACAGACCACCACTGTTACACAGAATCGTTCCGAACTTCTCCTCCTGAAGTGAAGAAGTTTCCAGAAGAGCAGTTCCCATGGAGTTTCTGCCAGAGAACGAAGACTCCAGTGGAGGTGGTACACCGCATGGCAGGCGATGCCTAGCAATAGGAAATTACACCAAAGCCCCAAGCCTTAGCAAAGGGTCACGGATCGCTCCCCCATGGGGTGTGTGCTTGTGTTTTCATTTTCAGCATGGGCCTGTCAGGGTGTGCAGGCCGGGACACATTATCATCACCTAGCGATGTCTGATCTTTGTAGGATTTTTGTTTCTTTTTGATATTGAACCACCCAGGGCCATTTCTATTAATAAGACGTGTTTTGCTGAGTTTGGGGATATATTCCTTTTCATTATTTTCAAAAGGAACATTGAATTGCTTTTCTGGAGCAAGGTTTTCAATCCCTTCTGCGTTTTTCTTGCATATACACTATTGTCACTGAGGTTATGGAGCTTGGGAGAAAAAAGAAATTCAAGAATAGAAGTGGAAGTGGTGTTATGAATAAAATTTATGTGGTGAGTTTTTATACCCACAGAAAACAGCTTTCCTGATACATCTCGCCTTTGAGAGCGTGTCCTCTGAGCGCGGTCACACGGGTTTACTCCGATCGGGGCATCTGTTAGGCTGCGAGTTCATTTCTATCCTTGCCTCCTGCCTTCCCACTAGACACACGTCTCCTTTAGGACAAGAACTGTGTCGTTCGTCTCTGCATTTTCATTGCCGAGGCAGGGCTTAATAGATGTCTGTGGAATGAGCCAGAGATAGAATTCTGTGCTTTTAGACATATGGGAATTTGAACAGTATTTACATAAAGACTAAAGAAAAAAAAGGAAATTATGGTAAAATGGGAAGAAGATGCCAGAATAGGAACTAGTCTCTGAAGGGTAAAATATTAGAAATGGTTACAGGAAAATTTGAGACAATTATTGCTTTTTACCTCCCAGAGGCATAGAGAAGTCCATGCAAGAAAAACTAACACAGACCTCTGTCTATGAGGCCATCAGATCAGGGGCTTATGGACCTCTACATATGCTTAGCACCCTTCCTCTGCAGACACCTTACTCCTCAGTCATGGGAGAAGATTGTCCTAGGGAGTGAACCAATGAGAATAATTAAGAGGATTAAAAGTGGAGAGATTGGGATTTTTATTGGTGTATTGATATATGTACTAAATTTGTCCATGCACTGGTTTTGGATTTTACTGAGATCCAATAGAACAAAGTAAATCTAAGTAACTCTTTGGCACCAGATGTAAATACTATGGTGGCATCTGAAAATAGATATGCCAGGACCTCCCCAAGTGGAAACAGAGAGGTTCTCTGCAAGAACTATCTTGGAATGCCCCCTAAAAATACAGGATTTCAAGTACCCTAACAAGCAGTTACACAGTTTTTCATGGGTATGGACTCTGGAATCAGACAACCTACATTCACATCCCAGATGTGCTGCTTACTGGCTATGTTACTTCGCAAAAGCTCTTTAATCTGTCTATACCTGGTTGATTCAGATGAAATATGTTCTCCTCTCTCATTGATTTTTGTGAGGATTTCAGCAAGAGGACATGTAGTAAGCAGTCAACAAATACTGGTTCTTACTGTAATAATCATCCCATTTAGCGTAGTGGTAATTTGTGTTCTACAGAAGACTATTAGATCCTATTTATTGGTTCTATACGAGACAATTAAGGGAGCTGAGATTACTGGTTTCTGGTATATCTATGACCTTTTAAGGCTGACACTGGAAGTTCTCATGTGTCCAAAAGACCAGAAGTCTGAGGGAGCATGAATGTCATCAATCTGATGATGAATCGACATTCTTAACAACTCCTCTTGTTTTTATCCACAATGTAAAAATCTCAAAACAACAGAAGAAGGCAAAGAATTAAAAGGTAATAAACCAAATTAACTAATATTATTTCTGGGTGAAGAACTGATATGTGAGGGGCGCCTGGGTGGCTCAGTAGTTGAGCGTCTGCCTTTGGCTCAGGTCATGATCCCAGGGTCCTGGGATCGAGCCCCGCATCAGGCTCCTTGCTTGGCGGGAAGCCTGTTTCTCCCTCTCCCACTCCCCCTGCTTGTGTTCCCTCTCTTGCTGTGTCTCTCTCTGTCAAATAAATAAATAAAATCTTAAAAAAAAAAAAAAGAACTAATATGTGACATTTTGCTTTCTTTCTTTCTTTCTTTTTTTTTTTTGATGGTTTATAAAAATTTATTGAAATTCAAAGTTCGCTCTTCCATCCCATGCACATCCATTCAGGTGCCTTTCAGCTGGTAAGCTGCTCTCCTAACTGGATTGTTGCTCTCATAATATGCCCTCTAAATCTTGAGGTTGACAAGTCCACCTTGGCTTAAAACTCCTTGTTCCCAGCCTTGTAAGCCACCCCAACTCTTCACACTTCTTCAAAATCAGCACCCCAACCAAGCCATTCATGAGAGTGGCCTGTCAACCCAAAAATGGGCAGCCCAGACATGTCAAAGACTCAAGTCCGCCCCTTCTACTTCCAGCTAATTCTGTGTAGTGCCTGTTTGCCCGTGGTTAGGGTGTGAAACTTGAGCTTTAAGACCAAGGAAGAAACAACATCTTGCAAACTTAGTGGCAATCTCTAAGTTCTTTAAATTTAACACCATTTTGGGTGCTTTCTTCTTTACCCTTTTTACATATTCCATATTTTCTTGTCAAGATGAGATTTTGAGGGACAGGAAAATGAATTAATTTCAGATCATCTAGCTTATCTCAACAGAAGTTGGATTTTTTTTTCTCTGTTTACTATGTTTTTTGCATTACTTACTAGATTTTAAGACTGTTATCTCTATGAGTCCTCATACTTTATGTGTCAGACATCAAAATTCTTCAATGATAAAATTACCAATTTGATAACCAAGACCCACTTAGGGAATGTCCCCTCATGTGTTCATTGAATCTCCTGGAAAATCCATTTAAATCTCTATACAAACTCAGAGCAAGTTGTGATCTTATTGCTGTATTTAGACAAGATCCTATTTATATTTTATTGGTGCTTTGTAGGAAGAAGCCTATCTGTGATAGTCAATTAGAAAGAGACAAATTCAGATTGCATACATTAGACTCAAAAATGTCATTGAGAACTTTATTTTTTAGAATTTATTTTTTAGATTTTATTTATTTATTTGAGAGAGACAGGGAGCACAAACAGGGAGAGCAGCAGAGGGAGAATGACAAGCAGACTCCCCACTGAGCAGGGAGCCCAATGCAGGACTTGATCCCAGGACCCCGGGATCATAACCTGAGCTGAAGGCAGATGCTTAATCAACTGAGCCACCCAGTTACCCCATTGAGAACTTTTAAAGACCTAGTAAAACCTGTCACATCTTTTTATAAAGGTATGTATCAGGTAAGGCATACTTCCTGGCAACATAATCTTAGGTTCCCATGATCCAGATATTAAAGACCACTTTGATAGTCCCCTTACCCAAGTAATTTGACCTGCATAAGTGACAGCCCTCCCTTGAAGGTTTTCAAGTGTTCCTTGATCTTATCTCTTATGAGATTCGTGTTATAAAATGTGACTATATCATTTTACTGATAGGAATTAATAACATGCTTTTGCACTTAATAATAAATAAGGCATATTTCACTTGTACCTCGACTAGTCATCCAGGTTGTCCCCTACAGTGGCTAAATTGAAGGCCATACCTGCAGCACAGTTGTTAATACTACCCAATGACTTGGAGCAAAGAGCATTAATAAAAGGTCATATAGTCAGTTAATGGGAAAAAGTACAAAGGAAAGAAGGATTGGTTCGTTAATGGAATAAGTGCTACGTGTTAATGAAATGACAGAAAATGCCAAAATGGAGGCAGCAGTCAAACTGAAGGACAGCGGGAAGGGTTGGGAATTCAAAGAGACTTCAGTGATACAGACATTTGTTTAAAGGAAGTGTAAAGATAAAGCCCACTGATATTGTGGCATGACTTCTAAGTGATCAGAGACACCAGGGCCCTCTGTGTTTGAGGAAACAGGGGACTTGGACTTTAGCTTAGACCCAACTAGTTCCTTAGCTGACTGTGTGTGTTTGTTTGTTTGTTGCCCAAGTCACATAGCTCCCTATTCCTCCAGAGTTACGTGATCTGTAGGTAGGGAAACCTAGAAGGTTTATGTTAAAGGAGCCCACCAGCATTTGAGAATTTAGCAATGAATGAATGAATGAATCCTCTGGAAATGAAGCCCCTCTGCAATGCATTAAGCCTCATAAAACAAAGCCTCATCAATCATGCAAAGTGCGAAGGGGTATGCACTCATGCTATAGTTGGTGGAAATATTCCTTCTAAGATCTCTATATTCATGCACCTGGACAGTGACACACTTCCACAGGTAGCTCCCATTTGAAAAATACAAGGAACTGACTCCAGCTCAAACTTGTAAACTGTTTCTGGCCTTTCCCAGCCTCACTGTCATGGACACTTTCCTTTGCCCACGTCGGCTTAATTACCCCTCTAAGACAACAGAGGAAAGAGATACCGAGGTACCAATTATTCAAGCATATCATTTCACTCATTCATTCATTCATTCACTCCCTGGTTCATTGCACTTGAGCATGGGTGTGTGTCAAAGTATTTTCTCAATCAGACATCTGCCTTTAGTTTCTAACTGTGGAATGAAAAGGTTTTATGCTCCATAGAAGGCATTTCTGACAACAAGCAGACAGATGGACACCAGGAGTGGATCTGAGGAATTCCTAACACCATAGTAAGTGTGAGTCAAACTTTTACAGTGAACAGACTTACTTTCTGTTTGGGGGTATTGGGGAGATGGAAATCAGAAAGAATGGCCAAAAATCTCTTCTCTTTCCTCCTAATGAAGATACCCTGGCACCTGACTACCTCCAGTTGGCCTAATCCCAAAAGTCGTTCCATGCAGAAAGTGCATGTATTGGCTTTACATCCTACCAGAGGCTGCCCAACACCCCCTCAAGAAGAACCCTTTCAATTTTGTCCTTTTTTACCATTCACTTTCTTGGCTTTATACTTTCTCTTTGTCATCAGCTTTCCAGAGATATATCCCATGTTTTCTAGCACTATTGGTATTCTCAGTTTGCATTAAATAATAATTTTTTACCATAATCCCCTCCCCTTCCTGATACCATACAACAACCCCCATGACATTTACATTTCTCCCACTTTTTTTTTTTAAAGATTTTATTTATTTATTTGAGAGAGAGACAATGAGAGAGAGAGAACACATGAGAGGGGATAGGGTCAGAGGACGAAGCAGACTCCCTGCCGAGCAGGGAGCCCGATGCGGGACTCGATCCCAGGACTCCAGGATCATGACCTGAGCCGAAGGCAGAAGCTTAATGACTGAGCCACCCAGGCGCCCACAACAGAAATATTTTTTTTTTAAAGATTTTATTTATTTATTTATTTGAGAGAGAGAATGGGAGACAGAGAGCATGAGAGGGGGAGGGTCAGAGGGAGAAGCAGACTCCCCGCCGAGCAGGGAGCCCGATGCGGGACTCGATCCCGGGACTCCAGGATCATGACCTGAGCGGAAGCCAGTCGCTCAACCAACTGAGCCACCCAGGCGCCTATATTTCTCCCACTTCTATAAATAAGACTTTTGGGTATCAGAGAGAAGTAGTAAAAATACATCTTCTATATTATTGGAGGCATCTCATTTTTTTCAGTTCTTCTGAGTGTCCATTGAGAAGCTTTTTGTCCTCGTTACTGTGAAAAATACAAACAATTATGTCATCTATTTCTACCCTCAGGGAGCTCAAATACTAACCAACTAGGCCTGAGTATGAAGCAACACAAACATAAAAGCTATATATCACCATCCATCTCCTCTCCATAACTGAAACCTACACTAATTAATTATTGACAAGTAACAGATCTCTAACGTAACTTATATCATGGCTTTAGGCCAACAGCCCAGTGCAAAATAATACAATATTTTAAGAGGAAAGTCATGCAAATCACAAAGTGAAACCAGAAAATGTATCGAATGCATGCTTCCATGAGACTTATTCAGTACTTTATTCTCTCACTTTGTAACTCAATCCATCACACAAATTTTTATGTTTCTATATTTAGTATACACTAGTCCTCAAAGGTCTGGGGTAGATTTGGGGTTCTTGCTTGTTTTTCTGAGGGGGTAAGGGTCTAGGAAAAGAGGAAGTAGTGGTTTTAAGATAACTCTGGGAATTCTTCTTTAGGGTAAATATTGTTGATAAGGCAAGTGTTCTTGGTAAAGTATTAAAAAAATAAGGCCCAATGACGTGGACAGCTTTGGTGGCCGAGAGTTTCCTCCAGACATCAGAGCACTGTGGGGAATACTCAGGGCCCCTATGAGTCAGTCCAGATGTGGACCCACTAGGTATGAAGGATCTTTTAATCTGCAAGCATTCAGTAAAATTTAAGGGATCTATAATAAAACCAAAGAAAACGGGATTAAAAGGGACCTCCAAAATACATGCACGCTCTCCTCGTGTTCTTCAATTGTTCTGGAACGTTGGAACCTACTAGTACGGATAAGTTTAAAAGACTTAGGCAGCTGTGTCCTCCCCACCCCATCCAATCAGCAACACGTGCAAGGAATTATTGCCACTTGCTTCATAACTAACTTTCATTCTCCTTTCCAGAACGTCAGCAAACTTCTTTACTTGTCTTCATTGGAGATAGTAATGAACTTGGGCCCAAAGTTCTCTATATTGCAACATGTTTGGGGCTCAGCAAACCTAAGTTACTTCTCAATAGCCTTCTTTGATGTAAATAATTCCCATTCATTTCACTTGTATCTAATAATCCACTTTCCAACGCTTGAAACTTTGTGGCCTTGCTGCTTTAGCATTTCTTTCTCCAACTTTGGCTTACTTTTAAGTTGAGGAGTCCAAAGTGTGACAGTTTCAGGAGAGCATCATTACAACCTTGGTTTTGATATGTACCGATTTCCACTGGCAGATTCTTGGGGGGGTCACATTGAAAGCTGCCAGTGAATATTTAGGTTCTGAATTGCTACCATGGTCAGATCTAACATTCTCAGAAAAGGAGGTTTAAATATTTCTTGCAATTTCTGCAGTCCACAATATTTAAGGTACCTAAAGGAACATAGAGTTTAAGACAAAGTCCGTACCTTCATGAAACTGATAATGTATTAGGAAAGGACTGGCAAATCACAGAAAGGAGACCCTAAGTTCCATGGGAAGGAATTATCCATTTAATCAATCAGATTCAGAGAAGGAATAAGTTATTTTATAAAGAAAGAGGCAACGGGAAAAGAGGGATGGAGTAACATTGTATCTCAGACATTGCTGGGTGTAGCTCAATTCCCTACCGCTTGGCAGGGTAGCCTGGGAGTGACCAAGACCCAGAATTGGACAAATCAGCTAGAGTGAAGCAGCTACTAGGAAAGCAGAGTCAGAATCAGGTGCTGGAAAAACATCTGGTCTAATAGGCAGAACATGATGTGTTTGAGAGAATTGGAAATAACCATAGATGGTAACCCAGACTGCCATGGTTGGGGGCATGGAAGTAAGGGGAAGAGGTGGGGTATTATGAGAGTGGGCATGGAGAAAAGGATTAACTTGAAAGAAAGGGGGAAACTGACATACAGATAGAGAACAGCTGCAGGATGGTAAGTGGAGGGACCAGTTTGAAAAGCCGTTGGAATTGGAAGCAAGTAGCCAAGCCACTGAGGTTCCCAGCTAGGACGTGAAATCTCAAGAGTCACCATCCTAGCAAATATTTCTTGCGATACGTAGCGGCATAAAGTGCATCAGCTGTATTCGTTCACTTGACCTTTCCAACAATGTCATCGAGTAGGTACTATTATTTCCATTTTGCAATTGAGAAAGCCTGAGTTTCAGAGGGCTTAAGTGAAATCCCAAGGTCAGAGGCAAAGCCAGGCTTTAAGCCCGGCATTCTGGCTCCAGGGTCATGCTCTCAACCGCTACACTGCATTAGTCGGCTGAGGCTGAGTGCTGCCTGAATATTTGTAGACGATTTTCAAGAGAAATATTTTCCTGAGAGTTGATGTCTCCTCTGCAACCCTGTTCTCCTCTCAGCCGGAAACAATCAGGTAGGTTTTCCCTTTCTATGCTTGATTGAAAGGCGCATCACACTTCCGAACTGCATTTTGTTTCCAATATTTCAGGCATATATGGGAAAGATAGAAGCATAAGAAAAGGAAGGGGTTGGGAGAAATATCATCTTGCTTTCAATATTTCCTCTATGAATAAGATAACTGTCTGAATAAATAAAAGAACGAAGACAACGAACGCAACAATGGGTGATATTGAAATGCCAGTTTCTCGAAGCCAACCTAAAATGAAAATAAAGAAGCAAGTTAATCCCAGGAAAGAAAAAGCAGGGAGGGAGCCCTGGGAACACAGTCACGGTAAGTACCACCCACCATCATTAAGTAACAGCTTTTACCGCTGCAGAAAGGTCCCCTTTGCTAGGGGGAAAAAGAAGAGTGCCCACACCAGGAAGTCACAGAGAGAGCAGGGAAACAAACACGAAACTACTGGCTTTGGAAAGAAAAAAGGGCGGGGGGAGAGGTGAGGAGCGATCTTCGAGTAGGTCAGGTTAAAGTAGAAGACCTGACTGTACTGACATCCAGGAAAATTAGAACAAGAAAAAGATGCTGAACTGATTGCATATATGTCAGATCTACATGCGCAGGACATCATTTTACTATAGGAAAACCACAGTTTAGGTACAAATGTGTTGATATGAATTTGTTTTACCAGGGTGGGCAAAAAGTAACTATTCTTTCTATGCCATGCATGTTTGCTGCCACCTTCTTCTTCCTCCTCCTCCTCCTCTTCTTCTTTTCTTCCTTCTTTCTTCTTTCTTCTTCTCCTTCTTCCTCTTCTTCTTTTTTACAGGTGAAAGTTTTATTTCCTGTATAGAATTTGGGGTTGACATCCATAGAATGACTTTCTAATTTTCTCAGCTGTTTCACTGTTTATAAAGTTTATGTTTTTCAGTAAAAAATGTACCAAGGGCTCATATGTATATGTATATGTACATCTATATCTATATGTTTGTAGTTTCAGAGACTTAAAACTATAATTGAATTCTGGGAAATGACTGGGACCATGTCCCAGCTGGGCCAGCCATTGCCGCCATTTTAGGGATCCACGCAGATGGATCAATTCTACAATGGTAATCAGTGTCAATCATCAAGGTAAACAAATGATCATATCAGTTGTGTGGAAATCTGCAATGCAAATAAAAGATAATGACAGGATATGAACCAAAGAACCACATATTGGCTCAGTTATAATTTCAACATATGAAGCATGACGATAAGCATGGAGTTCAAAGAATATGAAAAGTACCGTCCTGAGTCAGCCTCAGGATCCATCCAACCCAGGATTTAGTGTTTGTTCATGTTCTACAACAAGTCAGGGGGAGGGGGATGCACTCTCTCTCCAAACCCTATTCATAACTAGCTGCACACCACCACCACCCTTGCCCAAATTAAGGACAGAGCTTGTCCCCAAACTTCAGCCCTACCATCCCAGACTTGTCTGCCCACATGACAAATGACCAAAATACCCCCCCCAGCTATAATGTTGGCTTTCACACTTCAAGAGGGTAAATCCTTTGCCTGGGGCTAGAGCTGTTACCCTTACGAAGGACTATTATGAGCACATATGCTGAGCTGGAAAGCTAAGTCTATGCTGTACCCCGAGTCTTTAGGGCACTTTTTCCTGGACAGTTGTGTTCATCTCGTGCATTCCAAGCTTCACATTCCCACCCCTCCCCCACTATACCCATGAATCCTCCACTTTCACACGAAATGACCTGAAATCTAAATTGTAACAGCTCACTCCTCTGCAGAAATGAGTCTGCTGGCTTTCATTGCCTATGAAAAAATGGGCTTGACAGAGTTCACAGTCTATCCACATCTCCCCCCCGGGCCAAGTCTATGTCATGATTTTCTTTTAACATCCATCCCTATGGACCAGCAAAGAAACACCTCCTTCCACCTCTGCAATGTTTCAAATCCAACTCATTAGCTATCTTTCCTGTGAAGCCTTTACAGTACTTTCCAGACAAAAATAATCATACGGTCCTTTATGTTCTCATAGGTGGCCATTCATTTATTCACGCAATTAACAATTTTTCACTGAACATCTACCATGTGCTACATGCTATTCTAAGCACTAAGCATTCAACAAAACCAACAAAGTCCCTACCTGTAAGGAACTTACATTTGAGTGGAGGGAAATAAGTGGTAAGGAAATCTGTAAGAAAATATATCAGAGGACAATAAGCACTATAGAGAAAAGTTGAATAGTGTGAGGGAGATAAGGAGAGCCAAGGGGTAAAATGGGGGCACTGCAATTTCAATTAGGCAGATGAGGAGACCCTTCTTTAAGAGGTGAGATGACCCAGAGACTTGAAAGAAGCAGGAGGGAATCATGTACAACTTCCGACAGAGAGCATACCAGACAGTGGAAAACAATGCAAAGGCCAGAGGTGAGAACCTATGGGCCGTGGTGAGCACCCTCGAGGAGGGCAGGAGGCTGAGTGGAGTGAACAAGGAGGGCAGTGGCGGGAGATGAGGTTAGGAAGGAAATGGGCAGATGTGATAGGGGCTTGCAGAACAAGGCAAAAGACTTGGGCTTTTTCTTGGCATGAGATGAAAAGCCTTTGGAGCTCACTGAGCAGAAGAGCAACACGCTCAGATTGACACAGAAGAATTGCTCCACAAAGAGCTCATGGAAGAGAGGAAGACAGTGGATGCAGAGATGCCAGTTAAGAAGGAGAATGTTCCAATTATACAGGAAAGAAATGGGGGTGGCTGAAATCTATAAGGGTGAAAATGACAGAAAGTTTCAAAATCGAGATATACTTTGAAGATAGTGCTGAGAGGTTTTGCTAATATATCTAATGTACGTGAAAGAAAAAGAGGAGCAAAAGGTGACTTGGAGAGTCTCTGCTCCATTAACGTGGAGAACGAAGGAATTATTTACTGAGATGAAGAAGGCTGGGAGGAGGAAGAGAGAACCAATTCCTTTTTGTTGGTGACATATTTGCGATACCTACTAGACATCCTAGTGGACATAAGGACTAGGCAGATGGAAATTCAGGTTTGGCGTTTAGGAGGGAAGTCTAGTTTAGAGATATAAGTGTGGGGGGCTTGTCAGGTTATATAGGTATTTAAAGCCATAAGATTAAGTGAGATCACTGGCCATGGGGTGGGGAGTATATATAGAAGAGAGATCAAAAGAGTGAGCTTTGGAACTCTGCGCTATTCGAAAGTTGGGTTAGTAAAGAGGAACTGATGGTGGTGTCCTAGACCACACGAAGCAAGAAGGAAGATCAGCTGTGTAAAATGGGCCAAGGACTTTCAAGTATGGAGAGAACTAAGAATTAACCACTGGATTTAGTAATATGAAGACCATTGATAACCTCGAGAAAAAAATCGAGTGGTGGAGGCAAATCCTGATTAGCATTGATTTAAGAAAGAATAAGATGGTAAGAAGTGAAGACAGTGATTTGTAAAAGAGTTTTTGCACGCTTTCGAAGAGTTTTGCTATAAAGGAATGCAGGGAAATGGAGTGGGGCCAATGGAGGGAATTTTTTCGACTAGATAGTTCAGCAAGTTTGATGATAATGGGACAGACCCACTAGAAGAGAGAAAAAAAATGATAATGCAGGACAGAGATGCTAATGGTCGTTCTCAAGTAGGTCAGAGGGAGTGGGATCTAGTGTATAAAAGAGAGATTGACCTCATTTTGAAAAAAGAACATTTTTGTCGAGACAGAAGGTGCTTGCGATAGGGTAGTAGTTGTGCTGGTGGGGACACTAGGAAGTTCTTTTATGATTGTTCTTATTTTCTTAATGATTGAGGAAGCAGGATCTTTAGCCAGGGTGTTAGGAAAGAGAGGGTGTGCAATGGTCTAAGAGAGAGTGGGGCAGTGAATGGAGAAAAGAAATGGACTAGGGTTCCCTTGAGCGCCCCCTGGAGGTTGTGAACTTAAAAAGACCATTGAGCTAGATTCTCGCTATGTCCCAACCCCCACCCTCTCACACACACACCCTCTCTCTCTCTCTCTCACACACACACACACACACACACACACACACACTGTATTTAGGTTAGGTGTCATCTTATTTCCCTCACCAAATCCTAAGCTCTTTTTTTCCTTTTAAATTTTTTTACTTTTTTTCCTAAGCTCTTAAAAAATAGGTATCTTTTAATCATTTTTGAATTTTCCTCAGCACCTAGTAAAAATGTCTGAGAAATATTGGTTGAATCATGATTACATGAAGGACTGAACACACATACACAGGACCTATTCCTGCCCCTCCGTCTTGGGGCTACATAAATCAGGCTTATAAGCATCTCCAAGTGATGGCATAATTGTATATAGCATCGTACCTCTTGGCACACTGAGCAAAGAAGCTTTTACTTAGTGGTGATAAATAGATATTTGGTTAATAAGTAAGTGAGGGAAGCTTTTTAGGCTCTGTTATGGATTCTTATGTATTAAGAGACTCAAGTTCCCAAGGTTTTCCCAGACTTGTCAGGAAAATAGCCTGTCCTTATTCTTCATAATAACAATAGATTTTTTGCATTTTGAGATTGGCAAGCACACCAAGATAAGCTTGAACAAAGAAGGGGTTCCCACAACCTATGATTATTCCCCAGCCCAGTTTGCGGAAAGGTAACCTGGCGTACACAAAGGTCATACAAACCTAAAGGTCACAGATCTGAGCTCCTGTTCAGAAGCTGTCCAAATCTAATCTATGATACACTGGTCATTAGTTAGCATTTGAACAAAAAATAAAGAAAGTCAGTATATAAAACACAATTTATTGCTCTAATTGGACCTCCCTAAAGAGAAATAATACTTCCCCCAAATTGCTATAAAAATAGTATATTGATTTATTTATACTTCGCCTCATTCCACAAAGTATTTGATGAAGCATATCATTTGGTATTTTCCACAGACAGAACAAAAAAAGAAAGAGTAAAATCTTGCAAGCCCCAAAAATCTTCCCCAGGGTCCTGATGTCATGGATATTTGCTCAACTTGCTATATTCAACCCATATAACCCTGTTTATAATCATCAAAACCTCCCCTTTTACCTTTTCTCTGCAGAATTTAAAATTCCATCCTAATTCTCCCCAAACAGGTGAAAAAAGAGTCGGGGAATTTCGACAGCCACACCATGAGACATAATCAGAGCCAGATGTCAAACTTTCGGAATCAAGTGGACTCATATATCATAAAAATGAGTGATGTATTTATTATAGGCCTCTAATTAACAAAATATGGTTTTAACATTCAGCCAAGAGAGTGTATCCCACTGTGTGCCCATAAAATACGGTTGGCAAATTGGAAGTAACATAATGGCTAAATCACTGCAATTTTCACCACATTAAGAAGACCCAAGTTGAGCTTTGCATTACATCTACCTCACATCAGCCATACAAGGAGCAAAAGTCAAATCTTTATTTCAATATTTAGTACCTAATTCACTTAATAAAAACTTTCAAGTGTGTACTGAAAGCAAAAGTAAAATACACAGATCACTGGAAATAAAAACTGGACTCTGTCTACAACCCAAATTGTAGACATGCTTTTAAGTCATAACTACTTTGTTTAAAAATTTTATTAAGTGACCATGTTGTAAATTAATTTATTAAAATGACTGTTTAGGGGGCAAAGGATAGACAGGATCATCTGAGGCCACCTTATTCTTCAATTGTCCCTTTCGAGAGTCTCTTTAATTATACCAAAACAAGGTGGTTGAAATGTGACTTTGGTGCTCATCAACTCTTTCTTAATACTGTTGCATTACATTAAAACTTAGGGATGATGATAACTGTAAGGAAGAGCATCATACATGGTGAAGTACTTCTTTGTCAGGTACTCTGACAATTTCTTGACTGAAGCACATCCAGGCTCTTCAGTTTTTCACAACTGGGAGGGGGATCTTTCAGAAAACCTCAGGTCCACAGAAAAGAGGATGGTCATAGCTGGCCACTGTGGTTCACAACCTCTCCTGTAAGCAACATTAGAAGGATGGCTCCCGGACTGGGCGATCTCTCTTGCCCTGTTTCTTAGGGGGGCAGCAGCTGTCCCATCTACAAGCATGGTGACAAACAGCTGCCCGCATCTGCCCACCAATGCTACCCGGTGCTATGGAAAAATCAGAAATCACTGCTAGTCAGTGCAGTGACAGCTGAGCAGAGTGCTGACTCTCTGCATTAAAAGTGCCCGCAGCCAGGGTGGGGGGAGGGGGACATGGGGACGTTGAGGCAGGTCAAATAAAATCGTGTTTCTGAGGTCACACTTGGTTTCTTTTTTTTTTTTTTTTAAGATTTTATTTATTTATTCATGAGAGACAGAGAGAGAGAGGCAGAGGGAGAAGCAGGCTCCCAAGGAGCAGGGAGCCCGATGTGGGACTCGATCCCAGGACCCTGGGATCATGACCTGAGCCGAAGGCAGACGCTTAACCATCTGAGCCACCCAGGTGCCCGGTCACACTTGGTTTCGAAAGCTGAAGGTGTCCTGACTGTATCCTGTTAACCCCATGGAGGGCTGCTATATTTTCTCTGCTACGAAAACGTGGGTGTTAGTTACCACACCAAGAAGTTGGTTGCATTGGGAGGTTGCTCTCTAAAGCCTTACTTCTAGGACAAAGGGCCCTGTGCTCCTATCATCCCCTTGCACAGTCTCTCAAGCCCCATGTAGAGGATGGAACTGAATAAGCCAGACTTGATTTAGAGAAGCCCAGAGCCTCCTATGCATCCTCATTCCTGGAGACTGATGAGCATCTTTCCTGAAATAGGCACCAAGAATGCACTAAAACATCCAACATACTTGAAAGCAGAGAACAGCGTCTGGGGGGAGCTTGCTAGTGCCAGAGGCAACAAAGGAGAGGATTTCTATTAATTTGCAAAGATGCAGTCGTTCAAATGAGAGAAGTCAATGGATAAAAGATCTCATCGGGGTATGTTAATGCCACGATCCTATTCATTTAGGCACTGCCTTGTAGGTCCCAACCAACAATAAGGTATCAACACTAAGTATCAATCAATAATCAAATGATCAACAAGTATCACTTGATAAATACCTATTACATAGGTAGTCTGTGCCCGGAATATGACTTGGTGCTAGAAAGGGATGCGACAGAAATATGAGACATTTTTCCTACTCATTCTATATTTAAAGAGTACATAATTCACTTAATAAAAACTTTTGAGTATATACTGTAGGCAAAACTAACATACACAAAATCACTGGAAATGAAAGGTGGACCCTCTCTCTAGGCCAAATTTCAGACATGCTTTTAAATCATCATTTAAATCTCTAAACAAACTTAATCCTTTTTTCCATATAAAGCACAGTCAAATATTTTAAAAAGTAATATCGGCATGTCTTATTTTTTTCCAGGAGAAGATTTCTTTAACCACTTCTCATATGACTAGGTCTTAAAAATCATCCCCCATCTTAATTGCCTCTTTCTAAATGCCATCCCATTTTAAGCATCTCACTTAATGTGATGCAAGTCTATGCACATTCGCTCTATGAGACTCCATCTTCTTATCAGGGAGATGCCAGAGTTAGGCGAGATTAATGTGACTGTATATCCTACCATCACTAAAAGCACTGATCTGAACAGACTTGCCCTGCAACTGCCATACGCATCTAGACCCCCAGGGAACATCCACTGTCTTCAGATCCAGCTTGTCAAAATGAGACCAGGATGGGGTAGTAGCCACCAGGAAGGATGTGGTCTCCATAGAATTTGTCAGCCACAGAGGTCTTAGGTTGTGTAGTGTGAGGGCGGACTGACTCATTTGCAGGACACCCTAGTGCACAATTTGCAAAGGCTCTTGGAGCTCCGCTGGTGGAACCACTCTCTTCACTGAGTAGAGAACAGAGACCCACGTGCCAAGCCCCTTGTTCAGAGGCAACCCTGGTGACCAGCGGAGCGTATTTTCCACCAGCGTTAGCAGCAGTATTTCGGATCCCACCGGCTCTTTTCAGAACCTTGCCACACCTCCCGCAGGAAGTGAGGTGTATGTCCCCTCCCCTAGGGGCACCTTCAAGGAGGAGGATGGAGCGAGGTGATGCCATGTGACTTCCAGGGCTAGATAGCCATCGGCCACATGGATTTGCATGCTTCCCTCTCCCTCTCCGTCTCTATCTCTTTGCACATCTTTGGAGCCCTGAAGCACCACGAAATAATTCTGATTTTCCAGGAGCCCACGACCTGGAGACTAAGGAGAGGCATGAGGGAGGCCCCGTGCTCTTGGAGCGTCCCCCTGACCCTCCCCGCGTGAGAACCACCGCACCGAGCCTGGAACCTAAGAGAGAACAATACGATGTAGTTATTTCAGGCCATTAGGTTTGGAGATGGTTTCCTCCCAGCGAGAGGTAACTGGAACGCCTGCCTTGTTCTCAGAGGGGAGGGGAAGCAAGGCCTCTTTCTTGAAAGTCTCCCCGTTCCCTAGGTATTCTTTCATTTTCTTTCCCAAAACTACCTTGATGCGTGCTGACAACAGAATCTGGTCAGGTGGCAACTCCAAATGAGACTCTCACTTTGGGAAGTGGTCAGGTCAAATCCAAAGTCCCGGCCCTTCTCCACCTCCTCACACATTCCCCTTCTTCGGCTTGTACACAATGCTCTGCCTTAGCCGACCTCAGAAATCAGTGCCCCGCACTGCAAAGGAAGGCACACAGCATTGGGCGCAGGTCGTCCTTCGGGATAGATGCGGTGATGCTCCTCAGGAATCAGTGCGCTGTGGAACAGAGCTCACACATTGAGGTGTAAGTGAACCTGCCCTAAGTGCACCATCTCCCGCAGTCACTTAAATTTTGAGAGTCTCAGTCTTTTTACCTGTAGATGGGAATCATGCTTATCTCTCACACTATAAAAATGTGTACAGGGCGCCTGGTGGCTCAGTCAGTTGAGCGTCTGCCTTTGGCTCAGGTCATGATCCTGGGGTCCTGGGATCGAGAGTCCTCCATTGGGCTCCCTGCTCCACGGGGAGTCTGCTTCTCCCTCTGCCCCTCCTCCCACTCATTCTCCTCTCTCTCTCTCTCTCTCTCAAATAAATAAATAAAATCTTTAAAAATGTGTACAAATGATAATATAAAAGCTTGCCACACAGCAGGTGCTCAACAAATATACTGGCTAATATTATTGCTGTAGCTGATTTGTATTATTGTGATGCTTTAACTCATTTCCAATAATAAGAGTTTTACAAAAAAATACAACTGGACATAATCCCTGCACATTGGACTCATAATTTCAGTGGGAAGGGCAGGTAGAGTATGATTAGGGGTTTATAGGGAAAAAAACCTTATACTCTAAAGAAATTATTCTATGCAGTTCTTTAAAATAAAATTAAATCTGGAGCTTTGGGGGAAACAAATATTCAAGACTGCAGAACTAGAAATTTTACAGATTTGATTTTACAGATGTGCTAACCTATTACTTACTCAAATCTAGGTGAAACCAAGCAAAATATCTAAAGGAACGTGAGTAAAAATAATGTTCTGAGGTTTTTGTTTTCTAGGGTTCTTTTTTAGATTTTCCTGGGATTTTGTTGTTGCTGTTGTTGTTAGTGGGGAAAGCAAAACACAAGCATTGGTTGCAGGTAGAATATTCTCTTAGCAACCCAAGTAGATGTTGATAGCCACACACGGGATTCTAAGAGCAGAGGAAGGGGTAGAAAATCAGAATGCAGTCCCCAGAGAAAACTATTATGGCCCTGATAATTCTCAATGGATGAATGACGAGGGGAAAAAAGGATAAAAAATAATTCTGGGAAAATAGGAGCCTAACAATGGGGCTTATTAAAAGTTCTTTTTTACCTGATTGCTATTCAATTCTATACTGGAAAATTGGGGGAGGCATTTTCTGACTTCATAAGATGAATGGACATCCTTGCCCCTAAAATCTGGCATTAAGAAGATACCATTTTGGTGAGTAGAGGTGCTTCTGGGACCAGAAAAGAGAATCCCTCAAAAGCAGCCCTAGGCTTTAAGCCCACATGTTCCCTCTCTTGAAAGATGACTGGCGGTTTTTAGATGTAACTTTGCCGAGGGAGTGAGCAGCAGGGACTTACCAGTGGAATTATTCCCTGCCTACCAGACACACCAGCCTTCCGTTTCTCATTGAGAAAAAGACTGAGAGTCCAAGAAGGAAAAAAAAAGAGAAAAAGCGTCAGGGGACCTAGTTCTAGTCCGTGCCCTGAGGGTACTAGCTGTGTGACTCTGAGCTAGGTTTTCTGATTCTTCATCTGAAAATGTCCTCATGGGGCTCAAAGACTTCTCCAGTCATGTCCAGTCATGTCCAGCTCTGGGACGGCTGCTTCCATGACACATGTTCAGATGTCTTTTCCTATACTTTCTGCAGTAGCTTTCCCCCAATGTAAAATTTGTTGAGGAGAGCCCAAACCTCTAAATGGAATCTCTCTTTTAAGTCTAAAATGAGTACCTGCTGGCTGCTTCTACTCTGAGAAATCACTCCCCTGCCCCACCACCCCGGCAGTGCAGGGGTCTCTTTCCATATATGATCTACAAGTGCAGTGGGAGACCCCCAGCACGTACCTGGGATTTTGTTTGTTGTTTCTGTGCGCTTGAATCCATCAGCTATGTAGCCTGCCGGATCCTAGCCCCACGGTGGGCCAAGCAGGATGGCCAGCAAGGGTCTGATCTGGCACTGGGCTGCGCTTGGATGCCGGGGACTTAACCATCTCAGGCAGGGGAGACCCCCCCACAACATGAAACCATACCCAATTCCCCAGAGTTGTCACAATGCTGAGCTCCAGGACAGAGAAGGAGGAGCTCTTGGAAGCTGAAGACAGAGTGCCAAGGGCTGTCACAGTGAGAGCAGAGGGTCATGGGAGTGTTTTTGGAAGGATGCAAAGATCTGATTGTGGTGGGGGTGGGTGGGAAGGAGGCCGGCAGAGAAGGCAAGGTCAGGGAACGACAATGAGGCAGAAAATCGTGACCTTGATCAGGGAAGTGAAACCAAAATTAAAAGAAGAAATAAATATGATGGGGAGAAGGAGACAGAGACAGAGAAGAGGGAGGGATGGAGAGGCAGATGGACAGACATACACAGAGAGAGAATCTAGGCTATTTGACCAAACAGTTGGTTCCATATTTCTAATAAGTTGATGCATGAAATTACCCATCAAATATGCTATGTGTGAAAATGCCTGACCCAGTGCAGGGATCTCAGAGAGCTCTCACCCCCCGGGCTCCTCATGTTTTCTCTCTCTCTCAGGCAATGACTTACTCACACTCAGGCAATGTTACAGCTCGAATTCTGAGCCCATCCCCCCCTCAGCTTCATTTATTGGTCCCTACTTTGATTGGTATGAATTTCTATGTTTGGTCCCTCTTTGGCATTTCTCTTTCAAGGGCAAGCCTTATTCACATGCGCATATGAGTTCTAAATTATACAAGAGTGTAAAACCACCTTATCATGAATTTTGCTTTTCCCTCAGCTCACCAGCTTACCCCACAGAATATCTACTATGCACAGAATTAATGAGCTTGGACATGTTTGTAGCTCACAGTCCCTGTCAGGTGTCTCACAGGAACCTGAAGACAAGAGGGGGTTAACCACCAACGGAAGTTCAACTTCAACAGCCTTTATTAACCCTGCAAGTGATTCTAACCACCATGTTCAAGATACAGCAATGGGACCTGGTTTCCTCACCTCTCGAGTACCGCAGAGCTGATTTTTAGGAAGGAAAAACTGTTCGTACACCTGTATACGTCTCATGTGGCTTTTGCTACTTACCAATGTAATCAATGTAATCACTTTTTTTGTTTTTTGGTTGTTGTTTTTTTTTTTTTTTCCTGCCAGAGGTAAGTGATTTCTCTTGCTCAGAGCTTTTCTTATGCTTTGAAGAGTCCTTTTAACTGTCAAGTTAACAACCAGCACTTTTCTTAGGCCTCCAGAATGAAGAATGTAGAAAGGTGATGAGGTGAACCAGCCTGGTACCCTAAAAAGGTCACGGCCTGGGAATCAGGATATGAAATGTAATAACTGTCACTTAACCTCTTTGGATTCCATTGAGTTCAGTCAGTGTTTACCGACTCTTCGGTATGTACTGGGCGTGGCAGTGAGTGCGAGAGACGTAAAGACAAACGAGTCATTGCCTTGCCTTCAAGGAACCTAAGGTCCACTGAGGGGGACCTTTATGTACAGAAACAGTTGCAATACTGGATAACCATACCTCAACAGCAAGATGACCAGATGCACAGAAAGTACTGGACAGAATGATTCATTCCATCCAGGATAAGTTTTAGGTCATGTTTCTCCAGGAAGGTGAAAGCTCAGCAGAACCTCATGTGAGAAACAAAAAGGCTGAGGTAAAAGATTTCCATGTGTCTCTCAGCCTTCTCATGGTTCTGAAATTCAATAATTTTAAGGATAAATCCAAGAAGTCCTAAAAACCAGGAACCTCCAGAGTCAGGGGGTTTTCTGAGGGGTCTGGGGATTTGTGGCATTGGGAAGCGACACAATCTAATGCTTGTTCAGGGCCCAGCAGAGGTAACAAGGAGGAAGAACATTCTACTCAGAACAAGCAATGGGAGCAAAGGTGGGAGAATAAAGGCATTTTAGGAAATCGCAAGAAAAATTGGACTGGAACTATGGAATATAATACTAACCTTTATTAATATTTTTATAAATGTTACTTATTGACTGCCTACCCAGTGTGCCAAGAGTTCCAAATGTCCTATTTCACCCTTAACCACCAACTGAGGTATGGGTATCATATGGGTATGGACTCAACTGGCCCAGCTGGGATGTTGACATAAGTCTTTCTGATTTCAGAGTCCACATTTTTCACAACCGTGCTTGTTTAGGATGCAATATTTGATGCTCTGCTAGGAAGTATATGCTTAGCCCAAGCAGCAATGGAAATAGTGTTGTTTTGAAAGAGGAAACTGATATAACAGAGCAGATAAATTTGGCAGCAGTACAGAAAATGATCTGGAGCTGGGAAAGTCTGGAGATGAGGAGATCTTTGACCTGAATGCTATTGTAATGATAGATAGACAAGAGTAATAGAAGGCTCAGAACTGAAGCAATCGACAGTTGACAGAGAAAGGGGAAAAAAGACATGTAGGAGAAAACCTTGTACAGATAAAGTCACTGGGACCTGGCTAGTCACTGGATACAGAGAAAGAGGCAAGAATAAGGAGAAAGTGTATTTGGTCCCCCACAGTCAGATTCGTTGCCTCCACCCAGCCCCCCAAGTCCAGAAGCATCAAAGAGTGAGTTTTCTGAATGTTTTTCTTTGCCCTAAAGTATGAATCTCACAAATTCAGATGTCCCTGGGGACCCCAGGATATGGACAGCAATTAATGACTATTTCTGTAATGTTCAAGAAATGTAGCCTAAGAAAGTTTATTCTACAGAATGTGAATCGGCAAATTTTCCTTTAGAGAAAGTCTGCCCCAATCACCAATTCCAAGAGAACATTGCATAGAAGAGGTGCTTAACTGATATGTCTCAAATGGATAAATAAATAAGTCCCTAGTACTTTCAACCTCTTTCTCCTCGCAATGATTTTCTCTATATCTTTCTTTCCAACCAGAACTCCAGAATGAGGAGTTAAGAAAAAAAAAAAGAAGAAGAAGAACATAAGGATGCAGAAGTAGAAGTAGAATGTAAGCATGAGGGAAATATGGTCAGAGACTTGGGAAGAAAGGTCTTAGGTGGGTCTGTCTTCAGGTATTTGGTAGGGCTCAGAACACATGGCAAGACCTCAATAAATATTTGTTTAATGACTAATAAATGAATAAATGGATCAGATCATCTGAATTGGAAGATCTTCGTAGCACCTATTAGAAGAAGGGAGTTTGTGTAGCCACCAGTCCCATTAACCTAACATGCCATGGTGATTAATGTTGCTTTTTCCAGAAGTCTTGGCCCGAAAAACTCAACACTGAACACCTGAAGAAAAAAAAAAATTCCCATTAGCAAAGCTTGCTTTTCACAGTGGGAGACTCCCAGCAACACTGCCAATATCCCTGGGGCCCCATACCTTTCTGACTTTGCAATAACTCCCAAGTTAAACAAATTGCCAGAGTTATAAGCTTCTTATTAGCTGGCTAGAGTCCTCCAACTGCTCTCCTGGCTTCACTTTCCCTGCACACATGTTGGTGAGTTCCATTGATAATTCGTGTGCCTGCAAGTTTGCTCTGCAACTGGGGAACACAGGCATTTCTGGGTTAGCATCTGCTCTGTGATCTATGATCTACGATCTCCATTCCCTCTTGCCTTCACTTTGAACTGAAGTGCTGTGTTAAGCAACCCCACTACCTAACAAGCTGAGACGTGAGTCTTCATTAGTGTTACAACACTTGCAGTTTATCCCAGGCCAACCAGTAACACCAGTATTCAAACTGCAGCGTGATGATACCCACAACGACCTGGACAAACCATTGCCATGATGTCAAGGAACACATAAGGCGCTAGAGATGGAGAACACCATGAGAAGCTCCCACAGAGAAGTAGCGTTCGACTGTGGCCCTTAATTGACACAGCGGTAATGGAATGGAGAAGTGGAAGACACAGAGTACATTCCACCCAAGTCAAGATCAATCTGATCCACAGGGATAAAAATCCACTTTAGAAATTAAACTGTCCATTTTAGTTAACAGCCTTCATTCATTTGTCACTGTCCCTATTTCATTTTGAGTTGAGCAAAATTTAGCTACCATCCCAGCTTTTGTTTCTGCTCAGATTCCTATATAACACGAGATCTGTGTAATGATTTCATTACACATGAAACGAGAACGTTCTGTCAACATTTATTCCCCAGCAAAAGCTCCTGGAGAGGAATTATAAGCTAAGCCTTCCGTTTTGTTTTGTTTCTTTGAAAAGTGCAAATGTCTACAGTACGCTGGTTCCACTCTTCTCTTGGGGTAAGACAAGGCTTATGACAAAGGAGCGTATGGTTGGTTTCTGTTCACTATTTCTATTGATTTAAGCCTCCTCCCTGGGATTAGAAGAAACAAGCATTTTATTAACTACAGTCAAAGGGTTATGGAGAAAATCTGAATCTAACGGATAACCATAATTCCATCTTTCCTCCTTAGCAGGGTTATCTTATTTCGTCTAGGGATTTTCCTAGGTGCACAAGCAAGATCTTTCAGAGGATGGGGCTGAGGAGTGGGAAGACGGAAGTGGAGGAGAGGGGCCAGTGTACCTGCACAAAGTGTGCCTAAGCAAGCAAATTCCACACAAGGGTCCGATACTCAGGACCTCAATCTGAAATAGAGAGTGGACGGGGATTGGAAATGAACATGGCTAGGACCTGAATGCTTCTTGTGAACTATGCTCTCTTTGTCCTAAAATGCACTGTAATTTGGTGCAAGAGGGCAACAGTTCCTTGATAACTGCCCTCTCTCCTCTGTACCCTTATTTCTGCAACTTCAAGAAGACAAAGAGAAACAGTGACCTTCTTGGAGTCTATCCATGGCAGAGAGGCCTTCCCAGGTCAGTCTTTTCTAGTTCTTTGTAATCACTTTATTTTGTTAGCAAAATAAATCTGCCACTCAGGGTTCTCTAGAGGCTTCATTATTTATACTCCCACATCCAGAAATAGATCTTGATAAAGCAATGTTATTTATAACTACTGTGTACCAGACATCAGCCAAAACTTTACCCACCTCTCATGGCTTCTTTTAAATCATTTTATGGACAGGAGCTCTATTAATTCCATCCAATCATTTACTCCTCTTAGCTATGTATGCTTGACGCAAAGAAGGAAACCAGAAATAAAATGGCTGGGGTCATACTGAAGGAAATTGCTAAGATTTTTGGATTGTAAAGATGGTCTAATCCATGAATATGACCCCAGATCTAAAGCAGCAGGAGCAACTGAGGTCTGGTCTAACCCTGCCCACCTTCATTAAGAAAGCCATCTCACTCTTGTACATCACAGTTTACCCACCTGAGAATAAGGTTTTTTAAAAAAGATTTATTTATTCATTTTGGAGAGAGAGAAAGAGCAGCAGCAGGAGAGGGAGAGAGAGAATCCCAAGCATACTCCACTCTAAGAGCAGAGCTCTATGCAGGGCTCGATCTCACAACCCTGAGACCATGACCTGAGCCGAAAAGAGTCAGACACTCAACCAAGCCACCCAGGCGCCCCCTGAGAATGAGTTTAAATACAAAATTTTGCTCTTAGAATGAAGAACAGGACAAACCCCAGTTGGGTACTGTTAAACAATTGGCAAAATATTAAAGTATCCTATTTATCCTAATCATTACTTGTATTAGTAGGCAATTCTGTGCTTTCCTTCTGAGTGGAAAGGAATATGAGCTCTTAAAATGAGGTGGGGGGGTTTCAAAGTAATAGAAGATGTTAATCTTAGGGGGGGACCTGGGTGAGGGGTAGACCAGAACCCTGCATTATCCTTTCAACTTCTCTCTAAACCTAAGGTGTTTTCATAATAAAGAAGTTCATTTAAAAGATATCAGATGGGGCTGGGAGGTGGGAAGAATAAAGTCGGGGCCACAAGAGCATTGAAGGGTTGGTTCAAAACTCCAGGCTTACATGGCAGACAATAACCAGAAGGAGCACCCCCTGAGGTGGGCAGAGGAGCCATTCCTTTGGTAACAGATGAACAATCTCTGGATTGTTCTTATCTCTGGAGAACAGAGTCACCAACACCTCTGCTGAGCAAGGAAGACCTCAATCTCTTTGCACCTGGCAGCACGTCTCTCCAACCTCTGCAAGGAGTCCTCAGTGAGGGTCATTTCATTCAAACATCAGGTATTTTCCCAAGTGCACACGCTCTCTTTCTCTCTCTCTCTCTCCATTTAAACATGGTGCTTTGGTAAGCCATTCTCTTCCTTCAACAAACACATCCTGGGTGTGGAATCCAGTCCTGGAAGTTACAGTAAGCAAAGATACATGGTATCTATCAATCTCTTCTGTGTGTGTCTATGTGTGTGTGTTTTAATCTGTTATTTAAATTGTAAGGCTTAGTAGGAAGACAAAAAAGAGAATAGGAGGACTGAAGGCAGTTATATCAGTTCTGTGCAAACAAAGTTAATGTGGCTTGGTGCAAGCCAAGATTAAATGTGATTGAATGCTTCTGTATGAGGGAAAAAAACCCAGACCGAAAAATAGAAAACCGCCAGAGTCCTTTGCCAACCTTCTTAAAATAACTACCATTGTGTTGGATTAAAAGGCATTTGCTGAAGATTTTGAGAAGAATTAAGCTTATTTGTTATCCTTTTAAAACAGAAAGGAGAAGAAAAGAAAAGCTGTTAGTCAACATTGTCTTAGAAGATAAATCTTTCAAGATAGCAGAGTATCTGGGTCAGTGGGAAGTTTCAGCGAATCTGCTTTTGATTGGCAGCTCTTCAGATATTCAGCTGCAAACTTAACGCTTCCTCCTCTACCTCCAACTCAGGGCTCATCAGATTTGGTCCCTGAGAAGTGGTCTGTCCCAGTGTTTCCGTGGCTGAGAGGTATCATACCCCCAAGAGTTAAACAGTCACCTGTCATTGTAGGACTTGGAGACGAGAGACAAAAAGAGGAAAAGTAGAATTTGGCAGAGAGAAGGAAACTCCCAAATATGGCAAGTGCTCTTCATTGCTTTGATGCTCTATCTGTTGTTCTTCTTCCATAGCTCCATGGAATAAATAAATAAATAAATAAATAAATAAATAAATAAATAAATAATAAAACAAAATGATGCTTTCCCATACAAGAGCCCCTGGACCAAAAACCCAGTGTCAGCGGTGGAGAAAGTAGCCTGCTCTCATGTAGGCCAGAGCTCCTGCAGCAAGAGAGGTTCTGGGAAGGGTCCTGCCTGTTCTGTGCTGAGGACCAACGGGCAAGGCTTTTTGGTGTTCAGCACGGAGACCTCAATAGTTTCTCCTCGAGGAAGATGGAAGGGACGAGGGCAGGGAACACTCAGTTACACTTTTATCGATTGCCGTTAATTCTGCCCTGTGATTAGGATTCACATGGCCTGGGATTGCTTCCTTCAAAGGCCAAAAAGATCTCATTCAGACAGCATGAGTCTCTGTGCTTTTGGTTGGCTCTTTACATCAAAATGATTCCAGTGTAGACATTGTTCTTGAACAGTGATTCTCAAGCAGGGTGATTGTGCCCCCCAGGGGATTTCTGGCAGTGTCTGGAAGTATTTCTGGCTATCACAACTGCTATTGGCATCTAGTGGATAGAGCCCAGGGATAAATTCCTACAGTGCACAGACTGCCCTCCACAACCACAGATGATCTGGCCCACAAGGCAACATTGCCAAGATTGAGAAGCTTTGCCCTAGAGGATGGAATGAAAATTAAAGTCTCTACTTTTTCTTAGAAAAGATTTTTCAAAAGTTTTTAAAACTCAATGAGAGAATGTCCCAGTGTTAAAAGTCCTCTTTCTGTCATCCTATACCCTATATAACAGGATCTTCACAAGCTGCTCAAATAAAAGGACTAGCAAATAATCACCAATGACAGAAAGCAGATATTATGAATATATACCACAACTTCTTTCCCTGGAATCTATTGTCAATGAACCCACCAATAAACATGGTGGGTGCCCACCACATGGCCAGCCCCCTGCTTGCTGCAGTAGGGAATATAAAGAGCTACAGCATGTAGCTAGAATCAAAATTTTAAAAGGAACATACTGATGGGAAATTAAAACACAACATAGAAAACAATAAGAAAATCTAATAAAGCATACACTTGGCTAAATATTAAAATTAACAAGTATATATGTTATATATTATCATTTTAAGGAAATTAAAAGTTTAATGACAAGTAACAAGTTCAGTAACTACTGTTTCATTTGCTTTGGAGGGTGGGTATCAAACCAGTGGATGTCCATTAGCATACTTTTTAATTTTCAAATTTATTCAATGGGATTCTTTCTTCAAAGCCACTAGAAGGCCACTGAGAAATTAAATTGGCCAGGGTTTACCTAAAAACAAAGTGATAATTCCAGAACAATTATCAGAAGGGAACTATTCAGAAAAAGAGTTTATCAAACTTAGGATAAACCGATATAAGGCATTCTTGACAAAATCAAAGATTTGTAATCATTCTAGAGAGTAGCACAGAACTGGTGGCAAAGGGGAAGTCTTTTCAATATAGATACACAAACCCTCTTTGTAGCTTAGTTTTGCTCAAAAATGAAAAAGAAAGTTGAATTGCCTGAATTTAAAGAGAGTAAAAGAACTCAAAAATAAAAATTAGATAAGTAGAGAAACTCCCTTGGCAGGAAAAAAGAACTTCCCATGGCCTACCAAATGAATCAAACATACTAAACACTGAGCTAGAGCAGCATTTAGAAACTTGCATCTGACCGTCCTTCCTTGCGATACTAAACTAGACCTTATAATTGCTCGACACACTCAAGAGGCAAGAATTTTACAGCAAACAGGGTCTTTAGTCAGGTGAAATGAAGCCATTTATTTCCCCTGGAAAAGCCTCTGACCCCGCAAAGCCAAGCCAGACTGTCCATCCTCAGGCTCCTGGGATGTAACATAGCAGGACTGGAGGAGGAAATGGTTTGTGGAAGTTAAGTGACGGATTATAATGCAAGTGTTGGACTAATGAAGGTTTTTGTTTGTTTTTGGATGCCATTCAATGTTTCCCCATCTATCAAGCAGGAGAGGAATAAAAACTTGAAAGAGCAAAACTGTGGGGAGACAGCCCCTTACCTAAGTGAGCACCCATCCTTTTGCCTCTTTGCAGCTGGCTCAATGTGAGAAGGTCAGCTCTTCATATTGCGTCCCTGTCAAAGGGGCATCTCCTAGGTGCCTCTCAACATCTCAGTGCTGCCTGGCCACAAATTACTTCTTATTTGCCACTTATACTCTTGAAAATAAGAATAATACCTGGCATGACATCAAACACTTTGAGCAACAGAACTCAGAAACTGCCATCTTTCTGGGATGCTTGAAAACAGTAGATCTACAAAAGAAGATGGACATCTGGTCTACCATGAGTCTGCCTAGAACTATCCCAGACAACAGCAGCCTTGCAAAGAAAACTGCAGTCACAAGGGATTAGGACCTCAGGAGCTTGTCAGCTTTAACAGACCACATCTCACAGGAGTGAGCAAACGCAAATAAGAGAATTAGAGGTCTGGTTAAAAAAATTACATAGAGAGAGGGCCAAAAGGCATTTACTTTGACTTTAAAACAAAACAAATTTTAAAAATATATACATACAAACAGATATATAAAATCTTTTCAAGAATTTGACGATTACAAAAATAACTGCAAAAAAAATTACTTGTTGGTTTTTTAAAGGTATTTACATCTAGCTCACGTCTAAGACTGCGAGAGTTTAATAGCAATAAAATAAATATGTCATGACCAAATGAGTTCCCTAGACTGTCTGGAACCCAGAGAAGATTGCAGGTATGGCCTCAGAAGAGTTCCTGGAAAAAGCTCAAGTTGAGCTAGGTTTGAAAACTTGACAACCCAAAATACACCTTTCATTGTATTTTTTTTAATTGGGGTCCCCTCAAAAACCACCAGCATTTCTATTCAGAGAGTCTGGCAAAGTGGCCTCACATTTCCCATTTATGTTGTGTCACCCTTAACCTAACACCTCCTACTGCTGCACCATTCTCAGTGGCCTGCCTGCCTGGATTTGTCTTTTTGGCTCTCGGGATGCATTTGCATTGTTGATGCTCCTATCTGGTCAATTCTGATGCCAACAGCAGCCTCCTTTGGCAAAAGCACCCAGCAGGTGGAAGGGGCACAGGCAATGGCCTTCACAATAATACCTTTAACTCCTATAACTTTCCACTTACCAAAATTTTATATACTATAGACCCATTAGAGAAGAGGGAAATGCCTTGACCCACATAGAGAATCAGATATGTAAACCTTGATCTGCTGTTGAACCTCTAACCCCCAAAACCAACCAGCTACAACCTCCAGACAACTATTACCCCTTGTTTAAGACTGATAAGCATCATAATATTCTTCGTAACATATCAAAATGTGCTGACTAGAAAGTGCGTTGCATTTTGCCCTTGAAGGGCACTGGAATCGTAGTCCTATAGTCAACATAGTTTCTCAATCACAGAAACAAACTAAGACACATAGAGTCTGCGGAAGGGAATCTACTTGAGAGGCCACTGAGTACCACCCTCATGGAACATATGAATTCTTTGCACAACATCCCAAATCAGTGGCCTGACAGTCTGCTCGAACACTCACACTGATGAGGAACTCACACCCAAGTCCAGCCTCGTCTGTATGCAGACAGCACTAACATTTATAAGTTATTTCCATTATCAAGCTAAAATTGGCCTCCCTGATAGTTCTTATTAATTACAGTTTTAGCCTCTGGAAACACTCAGGATTCTGGGCTCCACATGGAAATTGTGGACCACTACACCTGCCATCAATACATGTCCACTGGGAACAAGAAGTTTCTTTGGATCCCAGTCCTACCAGGAACAAACTCTTGTTAAAACCTGTAAATAATTACTGTTCAAAGCAAATCAGAGTCACTTGCAACTTATAAGCAATAGTTTGTTTAGAGATAAGAACAAAGTTGAAAGCGAGAACAGTGTTAAAAAAAAAAAGCAGAGAAAAGAGACTGATTACATATAATCATATATGTTGAACTATTTCTAGCCTAGATATAATCTTAATATAATGAGTATTGTCACAAGAGATAAAGATAACAATAATAACAATAATTTTATTTACAAACCATTTTCCAGCCAATGTGCTTGGGGCATTGCATGATCATATGCAATGATTAAAACACTATTAAAAACATCAAACGAATTAAACACAAGCTACTCCTCAGATATAAAATGAAGTAACACTAAGGAATAAGAGACTAATATTAGAAGTATAGAAAAATGACACCAGGTAACAGGAAAATCACAGAATGATTTGCGCTTGTTCCACACTAGTTATTCTGAAAAATAATCTTTTAAATTCTCCTTGCCATGTCTTCTAATGTATTTGTATCCTAAGTGTCTACTTCCTCTTTAGTTCCTTCTCTCTATATTAAATTTTCTCTCCTTCCTTAGATCAAGATCTAATTTTGTGTCCCTTCAATCATATCTGCATGACAAATCGATTTGTCTAAAAAACCAACCAAATTAAAAAAAAAACAAAAACAGAAGAATCATTAAAAGCCATTTCTCTGAATGACTGGTGTTTTCTTGTGCTCATGATGTATTTTGGCTATAGAACCAATGGCACTGAAAAAAGAAAACATGATCAATGCCCGAGAAAAAGGCCATACGACTGCAATTTCCAATCTTTTAGCCATCATGACATATTCTCATTCTGAGTTCTGCAATAACCACTAACTCCCTCCTCCCTTCAAAAAAAGATGAGGATGGTGTGAAAAACACTGTTGGTTACCTACACCACAACCATTTCCTTCCCCTCCCCGCCTTTCTTCCTTGCTAACAGAACACTATTTTTGTTCAAAGTATCAGGGGTAATATGCTTGTGGAAAATGGGCCCCTCTCCAATTCCAGGAAGAAAATGTTGCCATCAATGCACATTCACTGGGAACATCAGTGTCAAATCTACTCCCCTTTGCTAGCAACAGGCTTGGTGTCAGATATGTAATGAAACTCTGGCCAAGAGACACAACATAGAGTCTGATAGGAACTTTCCAGGAGAGGTCTTCCTCCCCGACGTGCCTCAGGCTATGTGTAGATGTGATCTTTAGAACCACAGCAGCTATCTTGGGACCATGAGATGCAGAACCCAAAGACCAAGTCAACATATTGGGTTCAGTGGAGTGAAAACATCGAAAGATACTGGCTCCCTGAGTAATTTATCAAGTAAACCCTTGCCATCACTCTAAATGGTATCTCTTGTTATGTAAGATAGTTTTTCCTCCTTGTTTAAGTCTATTTAACTGAGTGTTCTTGCACTTGTAGTTAAAAGTATTCTAACCAACTGAAAAGGTATTTCTTTTCATAGAATTGAAATGAATTACATATCTTTGGGATTTGTATTTTTAGGAAACACTTTCATACAACTGAGAACACTTTGGAATCTTTTAAACTGATTTAAATATCACTTAGGTAACATTTGAGTACCTAATATCTTCCAAACATATTAATACATACATCACCTTTTTTTTTAATTTTATTTATTTATTTGTTAGAGAGAGAGAGCACAAGCAGGGAGAGTGGCAGGCAGAGGGAGAAGGAGGCTCCCCGCTGAGAAAGGAGCCTGACGTGGGACTCGATCCCAGGACCTGGGATCATGACCTGAGCCGAAGGCAGACTCTTAACTGACTGAGCCACCCAGGCATCCCACTATCATTCTTTCTTATAGATAAGGAGAGGCAGAGAGATCAAGTAATTTGCTCAAGATCACATAGTTTGCAAGTGTTAGAGCCAGGATTTGAAGTCATATTTCTGAGTCGAAGGAATAGGGTCCTTTAAGCATCCCTATCCCAAATCATGGCAACTCTATTCTTGCTCAGGCCAAAACCCTGGGAGGCATCCTTGATACCTCTCCTTCTCTCACCCACCTTGTGTAATCAGGCAAGAAACTGTGACTCTACTTAAGTGTGAAGCAAATCATACTGAACTCTCCAGACCGCTGGCCTTTTTGCAGATTCCAGAACACAACACACACACTCCTACATTAGGACCTCTACACTAAATACTGTCCCTTCCAGAACACTCTTCTCCCAAATACCTGCTTTGGCTACTTCCCTCAACTATTTCAACTCTGCTCCATTTTCACCTTTGACCTGTAGCCTACCAGACCACTTCTGCAGCCTTCCCTTGGCCCCTGGTCCCTCCTCCCATCCAACTTGTTCTTTTTTCCAAAGCACTTGTCACTTCCTAGCTTAACTTTTTGTGTGTATGTATACCTTAGTGTCCACCTCCTCTTGCTGAATGTAAATTCTGAGACCTCAGGAATTTTTTTGTGCTTTGTTTTATGATCCATCCTGAATGCTGGAAGAGCTCTAAGCACATAGAAAGTATTCCAATAAATATTTGTTGAATGAGCTAATTAATGCAGCAGGCTAAGAAGTGGCCAGTGCTAGGAAATGAGGGTGAAGAGGTGACTGAATCATTGTAGTTATTCATAAGCCAATATATGAATTTGGAGATTTATTCTAAGCACACAATCATTATGCTTAGTATCATGGGTGGGTTTCAAACAGAGGGATGATGGAATCTGATTTATTTCTTAGAGTCATTTCCCTGTTGTTGTGGGAATGGATGAGAGTGAAAAATGGAGGAAATTTGGGGAGATGAGTGCCTTAGTCAGGCAACATCTGATATACTTGCATTAGAGTGATCACAGAAGAAGTGGAAGAAATAGATGGATATTTAAAAAGTTGAGCCAAGAAAATTAGAGGCAAGCATTGCCTTAAAGGACAAGAATGCTGATATGGTAAAAAAAAAAAAAAAATGGTAGAAGGTTCACTCAGGGCAGGGGTAGACAAGTTTTCAAGGAAGGTGGAATCAAGAAGATCTATTTCTTAAGTGCTAATTTTGAGATGCCTATTAGATACCCAAGTACAACTATCAGAAAGTGGTTGAAGAAGCCTGATGGGTGGGGGAGAGGCCAAGACAGGGCTGGTGATGAAGTGTTGCCAAGTCATCAACATCTGGAAGCAGTGGGCCTGGGTGAGATCACCTAGGAAAGTCTATGCACAGAGAGGAGAGCACAGGAGTAAAGGTACAAAGTGGAAATGACATCTGGAAGCCTTTCCTCATGGAGGCTTTCCACTCCTTGAAATCCTTGGATTTCACCTGCTTTCAGATGTCCACATTTCTAGAGCCTCTTTCTGCATATTGGCTGCCATTCTTCATTTCCTTCCTCCAACGCATTTGCTAATCCTCACACTTGGCTTTCTAGACCTAAAACCATCTTCAAAAGTCTTTCTCCTCAGTCAACGTGTCAGTTAATTCATTATGACATCTACGTTAAAACAATTACATAAATTAAATAGGATTTCTTTCCTAAACTCAAAGTTGTTTTTTTTAATCTCCTCTTCTCTCTGCCTGAAGACAATGGTGTTTGTGCAAGTGAGAGACCAGGAAAATCGTCAGCCATTAACACTTCTCAAAAATACTCAGGGTGCCTGACATGTCACTGGCTCACACTATATTTTAGCCTCACATCACCAAGGTGGCCCCAAGTCCTCTTCCTAGAACAACATAGAGGGCTTTGATGACCTTCGGTAGTTTGTGTCAAACCAAGGGAAGGAAGATGGAGGTGGAGGAGAAGCTCAGTCATTCCAAGGGGTAGATGGAATTGTTGACCGGCTATCCCTGGAGGCTCTTTCTAATGCCATGACCTAACTATTTGCCTGAGCTCATTGATCCTTGACTGAACATGGAAATTATAGTTTGAAACAGAATCATAGGGTAGGAAATTACATTTCACTTTATTTATCCATTGAACCTATCACACAATGCAAATTATCATCAGGGTTAGCCCAGAACTCTGCACAGAACAAAGTTCTAAACCCTGAGCTCCCTTCTCGTGACAAACCTACAGTGGATGTCCCTGGACTCCTGGAATCTTTTCTGGTAGCGTGGCTCTTGTAGCTAATAAATACTAGGTCGTCTGCTTCTAAAAGGCCTTCCCACTGTTTGTTTTCTCTTGCTCTTGTCACAAAGGTGGATGGTATTAGATATGTTTCTTTTTAGCTAGTATGAGGTGAGCAGAGGTCAACCCAGTGTCAAACAAAGATGTAGAAAAGCAGATATAGTTACAGTGCAAACCTGTCAGCCTAAAGTAAAAACAACAAAAAATTCTTTCAGCAACACTTCGACACCAATGGAAACCATGGTGATGATCTGGGGGACACTTTCTAGAGAGAAGTCAAGCCAAAAACCTTCATGCTTAAGGGCTCTTCTCTACTGAGCTGACAGAGGTAAACAGATGTCTCAGGAGACCATTTCATTTTCCCTTGTCTCAAACCCAGTTATGGCTGCCACTCTCATCCTTTCCTCAGTAGGCAAGTAAAGGTGAAAGAGATTGGAAACCTAGGATGTCCAGCCCTTAGTCCTTCAATGCTGAATCTATTCTAATCCTGAAGGTGGGATAAAGTCTTCATACATCCTCCACCTCTTGTTTCCACAAGGCAGAGGAGGGACGCAAGAACACAGGTCTGTTACTATAAATTGATCTCAACTGTGAGCTCCAAGGGGACAATTTCCTCACCTTCTTTACATCATCATTCAGTCTCCAGGCTTTGCACATAGTAAAAACTCAATAGGTATTTCGAGAATAAAATTCGCTGTCTTTTAAATCTCAGTATCTCAACGTCCTTGTATTTTCAAACTATAATTAACACCTAGACCCAAAAGAATCTCTTATTTTGTTCGCCTTCTATTTTCCATGCTATTTAATTTGGGCTAAAGCTAGTGTCACTAGTCCTTCTCCTTTTTCTGTCCCCCCCCCTTTTCCCATCAGCCCCAAGTCCTTTTAATTATCCTTTTCCCTGCTCAGGCCCCCACCCTGATCTTTTCCTCCCCCTGCCCACCCACCATCTTTTTGCCTGGTGATTCTTCCTCCTCTGTCATATATTTTATTTTGCTATCACCCTTGCTGCCTGTCATGATGCCCCTGATTCTTTGTCTTAGCAAGGTGACCCAGGAAGAAATCAAATCATCCATCAACCTTTGAGTCATAATATGATAAAAAAAAAAAAGTGTTATATTAGGTACTCTGAGAAACAATGTAACCCAACTATTGCTTAGGGGCTGTTTCCAGTCTGTCTCAAGTTTGTACTGGTCTACAACATTTTACCACCAAAAGCACTCACCTCCTAGGCTCTAGGAATTTAATGACTCACTATTGACAGATTGAATTATAGCCTCACTGGGTACAATCAATATTTGTTTTTTACTTCACCACTACAATACATGAATGGAAATACATAAACAAAAATTATTGTAAACTGAATTATTTAATAAATTCATTTTATAAACCTCTAGAAATTTTGGATAGCTTACCATTTGAGTTGACAAGTACCCGTCCAACAGATGCAGCATTAACCAGCTGTGCAATTTTGGGCACATCATTTAATGTCCCAAGTACAAGAGAGTAGATGCAAAAATAGCCATGATAACAATATTTTCTCTTTTTTTTAATTAATTAATTTTTTTTGTAGTTTTTAATTTTATTATGTTATGTTAGTCACCATACAATACATCATTAGTTTTTGATGTAGTGATCCACGATCCATTGTTTTCGTATAACACCCAGTGCTCCATGCAGTACGTGCCCACCTTAATACCCATCACCAGGCTAACCAATCCCCCCTTCCCCCTCCCCTCTAAAACCCTGTTTGTTTCTCAGGTCCATAGTCTCTCATGGTTCATCTCTCCCTCCAATTCCCCCCGCCCATTTTCCCCTTCCTTCTCCTAATATCCTCCATGTTATTCCTTATGTTCCAAAAATAAGTGAAACCATAGGATAATTGACTTTCTCTGCTTGACTTATTTCACTTAGCATAATCTCCTCCAGTCCCACCCATGTTGATGTAAAAGTTGGGTATTCATCTTTTCTGATGGCTGAGTAATATTCCATTGTATATAGGGACCACATCTTCTTTATCCATTCATCCGTTGAAGGGCATCTCGGCTCTTTCCACAGTTTGGCTATTGTGGACATTGCTGCTATGAACATTGGAGTGCATATGGCCCTTCTTTTCACTACATCTGTGTCTTTGGGGTAAATACCCAGGAGTGCAATTGCTGGGTCATAGGGTAGCTCTATTTTTAAATTTTTGAGGAACCTCCACACTGTTTTCCAAAGTGGCTGTACCAACTTGCATTCCCACCAACAGTGTAAGAGGGTTCCCCTTTCTCCACAACCTCTCCAACATTTGTTGTTTCTTTCCCTGTCCATTTTGGCCATTCTAACTGGTGTAAGGTGGTATCTCAGTGTGGTTTTGATTTGGATTTCCCTGATGGCTAATGATGATGAACATTTTTTCATGTGTCTGTTAGCCATTTGTATGTCTTCTTCAGAGAAGTGTCTGTTCATCTCTTCTGCCCACTTTTTGGCTTGATTATTTGTTTTTTGGGTGTTGAGTTTGAGAAGTTCTTTATAGATATTGGATACCAGCCCTTTATCTGTAATGTCATTTGCAAATATCTTCTCCCATTCTGTGGGCTGCCTCTTTGTTTTGTTGACTGTTCCCTTTGCTGTGCAGAAGCTTTTTATCTTGATGAAGTCCCAAAAGTTCATTTTTGCTTTTGTTTCACTAGCTTTTGGAGATGTATCTTGAAAGAAGTTGCTGTGGCCGATGTCAAAGAGGTTACTGCCTATGTTCTCCTCTAGGATTTTGATGGATTCTTGTCTCACATTGAGGTCTTTCATCCACTTTGAGTTTATCTTTGTGAATGGTGTTAGAGAATGGTCGAGTTTCATTCTTTTGCATGTGGCTGTCCAATTTTCCCAGCACGATTTATTGAAGAGACTGTCTTTTTTCCATTGCATGTTTTTTCCTGCTTTGTCAAAGATTATTTGGCCATAGAGTTGAGGGTCCATATCTGGGTTCTCTATTCTGTTCCATTAGTCTGTATGTCTGTTTTGTGCCAGTACTATGCTGTCTTGGTGATCCCTGCTTTGTAATATAGCTTGAAATCAGGCAACGTGATGCCCCCAGCTTTGTTTTTCTTTTTCAACATCTCCTTGGCGATTTGGGGTCTTTTCTGATTCCATACAAATTTTAGGATTGTTTGTTCCAGCACTTTGAAAAATGTCATTGGAATTTTGATCGGGATGGCATTGAAGGTATAGATTGCTCTGGGTAGCATAGACATTTTAACAATGTTTATTCTTCCAATCCATGAGCAGGGAATGTTTTTCCATCTTTTTGTGTCTTCTTCAATTTCTTTCATGAGTGTTCTGTACTTCCTAGAGTATAGATCCTTTACCTCTTTGGTTAGGTTTATTCCGAGGTATCTTATGGTTTTTGGTGTTATTGTAAATGGAATCGTTTCTTTAATTTCTCTTTCTACAGTTGCATTGTTAGTGTATAAGAAAGCAACTGATTTCTGTGCATTGATTTTGTATCCTGCCACATTACTGAATTGCTGGGTGAGTTCTAGTAATTTGGGGGTGGAGTCTTTTGGGTTTTCCACATAACGTATCATGTCGTCTGCAAAAAGAGAGAGTTTGACTTCTTCTTTGCCAATTTGAATACCTTTTATTTCTTTTTGTTGTCTGATTGCTGTTGCTAGGACTTCTAGTACTATGTTGAACAATAGTGGTAAGAGTGGGCATCCTTGACGTGTTCCTGATCTTTTTTTTTTTTAAGATTTTATTTATTTATTTGAGAGAGAGAGAATGAGAGACAGAGAGCATGAGAGGGAGGAGGGTCAGAGGGAGAAGCAGACTCCCCGCTGAGCAGGGAGCCCGATGCGGGACTCAATTCCGGGACTCCAGGATCATGACCTGAGCCGAAGGCAGTCGCTTAACCAACTGAGCCACCCAGGTGCCCGACGTGTTCCTGATCTTAAGGGAAAGGCTCTCAGCTTCTCCCCATTGAGGATGATATTCGCTGTGGGTTTTTCATAGATGGATTTTATGAGCTTGAGGAATGTTCCCTCTATCCCTATACTCTGAAGAGCTTTAATCAGGAAAGGATGTTGTATTTTGTCAAATGCTTTTTCTGCATCAATCGAGAGGACCATATGGTTCTTCTCCCTCCTCTTATTAATGTGTTCTATCACATTGATTGATTTGCAAATGTTGAACCACCCTTGCATCCCGGGGATAAATCCCACTTGGTCATGGTGGATGATTCTTTGAATGTATTGTTGGATCTTATTAGCTAGGATTTTGTTGAGGATTTTGGAATCCATATTCATCAGGGATATCGGTCTGAAATTCTCCTTTTTGATGGGGTCTTTGCCTGGTTTGGGGATTAAGGTAATGCTGGCCTCAGAATGAGTTTGGAAGTTTTCCTTCTGTTTCTATTTTGTGAAACAGCTTCAGTAGAATAGGTATTATTTCTTCTTTGAATGTTTGGTAGAATTCCCCAGGGAATCCATCAGGCTGTGGACTCTTGTTTTTTGGGAGGTTTTTGATCACTGCTTCAATCTCATTACTGGTTATTGGCCTATTCAGGTTGTCAATTTCTTCCTGTTTCAGTCTTGGCAGCTTATAGGTTTCCAGGAAGGCCTCCATTTCATCCAGATTGCTCAGTTTATTGGCATATAGTTGTTGATAATAATTTCTATGACTCTATGTTGTTTCTATTTCCTTGGTGTTAGTCGTGATCTCTCCCCTTTCATTCATAATTTTATTAATTTGGGTCCTTTCTCTCTTCTTTTGGATAAGTCTGGCCAGTGGTTTATCAATCTTATTAATTCTTTCAAAGAACCAACTTCTAGTTTCATTGATCTGATCTACTGTGTTTCTGGTTTCTAATTTATTGATTTCTGCTCTAATTTTAATTATTTCTCTTCTAATGCATGGCTTAGGCGTCGTTTCTTGCTTTTTCTCTAGTTCTTTAAGGTGTAGAGTTAGTTGGTGAATTCGGGATTTTTCTATTTTTTTTAGTGAGGCTTGGATGGCTAAGTATTTCCCCCTTAGGACCGCCTTTTCAGTATCCCATAGGTTTTGGACCGATGTGTTTTCATTCTCATTGATTTCCATGAATTGTTTAAGTTCTTCTTTGATTTCTTGGTTGACCCAGACATTCTTGAGCAGAGTGGTCTTTAGCTTCCAAGTGTTTGAATTTCTGCCAAATTTTTTTTTGTGTGATTGAGTTCCAGTTTTAGAGCATTGTGGTCTGAGAATATGCAGGGAATAATCTCAATCTTTTGGTACCGGTTGAGACCTGATTTGTGACCCAGTATATGGTCTATTCTGGAGAAAGTTCCATGTGCGCTCAAGAAGAATGAGTATTCTGTTGTTTTAGGATGGAATGTTCTGTAAATATCTATGAGGTCCATCTGGTCCAATGTATCATTCAAAGCTCTTGTTTCCTTGTTGATTTTCTGCTTAGATGATCTGTCCATTGCTGAGAGTGGAGTATTGAGGTCTCCTACAATTAACGTATTGTTATCAATATGACTCTTTATTTTGGTTAACAGCTGGCTTATGTATATGGCTGCTCCCACGTTGGGGGCATAGATATTTACAATTGTTAGATCCTCTTGTTGGATAGACCCTTTAAGAATGATATAGTGTCCTTCTGTGTCTCTTATTACAGACTTTAGTTTAAAATCTAATTTGTCTGATATAAGAATTGCTACCCCAGCTTTCTTTTGAGGTCCGCTGGCATGGAAGATAGATCCCCATCCCTTCACTTTCAGTCTGGATGTATCTTTAGGTTCAAAATGAGTCTCTTGTAGACAGCATATGGATGGGCCCTGTCTTTTTATGCAATCTGCAACCCTGTGCTGTTTTATGGGAGCGTTTAGGCCATTCACGTTGAGAGTGATTATTGAAAGATATGAATTAATTGTCATCATGTTGCCTGTGAAGACGTTGTTTTTATAGATTGTCCCTATAAATTTCTGTTGTAGATCACTCTTGGGGTCTTTCTCCTTTTATAGAACCCCCCTTAATATTTCTTGCAGGGCCGGCTTAGTGGTCACATATTCTTTCAACTTCTGCCGGTCGTGGAAGCTCTGCATCTCTCCATCCATTCTAAATGAAAGCCTTCCTGGATAAAGTATTCTTGGCTGCATGTTCTTCTCATTTAGTACCCTGAATATGTCTTGCCAGGTCTTTCTGGCTTGCCAGGTCTCTGTGGATAGGTCTGACATTATTCTGATGTTCCTCCCTCTGTATGTAAGGACTCTCTTCCCCCTAAATGCCCTTAAGATGGTTTCCTTGGTTCTAAGATTTGCAAGTTTTACTATTACATGCCAGGGTGTTGGCCTGTTTTCCTTGATCTTAGGAGGGGTCCTCTGCCTCTAGGACTCGAATGTTTGTTTCATTCCCCAGATTAGGGAAGTTCTCAGCTATGATTTGCTCGAATACATCTTCTAGCCCTCTCTCTCTCTCCACTCCCTCCAAGATTCCAATGATTCTGACACTGGAATGCCTCATGGTGTCACTTATTTCTCTGATTCTATTTTCATGGATTCTGAGTTGTTTTTCCCTAGCTTTCTCTTTTCCCTTTTTATCTATTATACTGTCTTCCAGATCGCTTATTCTCTCTTCTGTCTCAGTTACCCTAGCTGTTAGATTATCTAGATTGGATTGGATCTCATTGATAGCATTTTTAAGTTCTGCCAATTCACCTTTTATTTCTGCCCTTAGAGACTCTATGTTGCCATTAATTGATTTCTCCATTCTAGCCATTGTCTTCACAATTGCTAGCCTGAATTCCATCTCTGACATCTTGGTTATATCTGCATCCATTTGTAAATCTGCAGCATAAGTCATAATCTCTGAGTCTTTTCTGTTTTGGGGGCTCCTCCTCCGAGTCATTCTGTTGATGGGTGTTTGAGGGAATGTATAGAGTCCAAATTATTGACCCGAACCCAAGCAAGATGCACCTGTTTTCTTGGGACCTTAGGGTTGCTGGCCTCTTGTTTTCCCAGCCTGTCTTCTGCGGGAGGGGCCTGCCGCGCAGTTACTCAGGCAACCCCGTTTGGGCGGAGTTGCCCTGCGCCCCTGTGGCGGGGGATGGGCTCAGTGGGAATCAGTCTTTGAGGCTTGTGTTCTCTGGCGCCTTTCCCTGGCGCCTTTCCGTGTCTGTTCTGCGAGTCAGAGCAGAAGAGACCGTTTCCAACCCTCTGCCTCAGAGCAGAGACCTCACTCAGTCTGTTCTTCAGTGAGCTCTCCAGGCCACACCGTCTCCGTTTCTGTCCGTGCTGCTATAAACTGCAGCAGCCTGGGTTGTGCGCCCCTCCGCAGCGCTCCCAGTCCTGCCTCCAGGTTGGGGCATGTCTCTGCCCTTTGTGCTTCTAAAACCGCCAGCCGCTCCCAATTCGCGCACGGGTGACTCCGCCGCTTAGGGTTTCCACTCCCGGGGGTTGCAGTTCACCGGCACAACCCCGGTGCACCGGGTTTCCAGCTCGGAGGCTGCAGTTCGCGTGCACGTGACCGCCACTCCGATTTCTGTCCAGGGGGCTGCAGTTCGCGCGCGCGACCCCGCTGGTCTGGTCCTCCACCCCAGGGGCTGCCCTAAAGTCCTTTCCCGAAGCTACCGATCTGCGAGTCTGTGCCCGCCCGCAGTGTGTGAGGCTGTCACTTACCGGGCGTGTAGGATTCCCACGGCCAGCCTCCCTCCCGCCGCCGTTTATCCTCTGATATCTGCTCGCAGGATCACGGCTCTCCGCTTCGTACCTCAAAACCAACCGCCTGCGATATTCTGTTTGTAGACATCCAGATCTTCTTACATCTCAGGCTGGTTTCGTGGGTGCTCAGAGTGGTCTGGTAGATATCCAGCTCAATTCCAGGGACCAGTTGAAATAGGGTGCCCTACTCCTCCGCCATCTTTCCCCCCTCCCTCCGATAACAATATTTTCACCTGAGACTCCTATTTGTCTTTCTAATTTGTTCTTAAGTGAAATCATTTTTAGACAAAAGCCCCAGTTGGAGAAATTACTTGCAGATCCAGCCGATTATATGGCACATAAAAGACAGCCAATAAATGTTGGATAAATAAATACAAAAATCTCATTATTTTTGTGAAGATTTAATGCACTGAGAAATATAGAAACACTTTGCAAACTATAAAACAATATGTTAATGGATGATTATTAGGACACCCTAAGTACTCCTTCAGCATGCTGACTAATCCCATCAAGAACTAAGATTCAAGTCAAAAGTACTAGAGAAGTTCAGTAGAGGCAAACATTAACCAAAATGAAGACTCGAACATGGATTAGTTCATAAAAAAGGCTACTATGCTATAACAAAGCTTTCCAGATGATCATTATCTGTTATACCACCACCAGATTCAATGACACATATTTTAGGTTTTGGTTACCACAACATTCCACTTCAGGGACCAATTTTTATATAGATAGAACAAAAGGCTTAGCTACTCTGAAAAAAAAAAAATCAATAATGCTGTGGTTCAAATAACAGAGAGGCTGATATCTCCCTCATGTGATAGCCCAGAGCCCAGGTAGGTGAACTGCTCTCCTGCACATGGTCACTCATGAACCCAAGTTCCTTCTACATTGTTTCTCTGCAATGTTGGAGGGCACTGTCATATTTAAATGGTCAAAGCTGGTCATCAGCTGATCAGGGTTTTAGTTCAAAGGAAAAAGAGTAGGAAGAGCACATGTGAGGTACTTTAAGGCTCAAGCCTAAGAGTGGGGCACTTCACTTCCAATTATATCTCATGGGGCAGAACTTCGTCAGATGACCTTCAATGGCACCCGAGCAGTGCAGTTTCTTATCAGACATCCACACTCCCGGACACAACCCGAGAGCTCAACAGATGTGGGTGGAATATTGGCCTCCAAACTAGAAGGCTTTGTGAAGAATATAGGACTTGAAGATAGCATTGAGGGTTATCTAAGATAATAGCAGACAGTCCACAGAGAGCTGTAATTACAGACTGTAAGTTCCTACGTCCCTTCTTTGCTATCAGCCAGGATCCTATTTGTTACCTTAATCCAGGCATTCTTTGTAAACAAATTCTGGAGAAAGAATAGTAGAACATTGGTCCCCAAAAAATCATATGGTAGACCTTTCAAATAATGTTTAAAACCTTTATAATAGGGGCGCCTGGGTGGCTCAGTTGTTAAGCGTCTGCCTTCAGCTCAGGTCATGATCCCAGGGTCCTGGGATCGAGCCCTACATCGGGCTCCCTGCTTGGCGGGGAGTCTGCTTCTCCCTCTCCCGCTCCCCCTGCTTGTGTTGCCTCTCTCGCTGTGTCTCTGTCCCTGTCAAATAAATAAATAATTAATTAATTTTAAAAAAAACCTTTATAATAATGTTTAAAATAATAATGTGCACAGCACCACAACTTTCCCTCAAAATAATCAAGGATAGGAGAATGTGTATGTGCACAAAATTTACCAAAATTTAGAGTGTTTATAGAGATAAACATTAATTTATAGAAATGAATCAGCAATAGTTTTTCCCTGCAGCCATTTCTAAGCAAGTCTCTCTACATACAGTTTAGATGACAAAATCACGACAGTAAAAAAAAAATCAACAAAGTGAATTTAAAACATGCTCTAAGTTACACCCAGTGTTGGGAGTGATGCAGTGACACCACTAAATATTCTGTGATGAGAGAAGTTACCACAAGAGAATGTGATGAACTAGCTATGAAGGATAGCTTGGCATTTTCCAGATGAATAAGAAGAGAAAGGTCTTCTAACGAGAAAGAAAAGAAGAATCTCTGTGCACCAATGATTGTTTTTACTATTCTAAATCTGGATTCCAGTCAAGTTAACTGGTGTAGTTAATTTGCACAAGCATTTACAAAGAATCAGTCACAGAGCCTGGACTCCAACTCACTTCTTCAGACCATCTCTCCAACGCTCTGTGACTGGGTTACCCACACTCTATCATGGCGTCACCCTCATTCACTGCTGAAAAGAAGCTTGGAAGATGTCCTACCACAGCCTCCCATGTGGTCTTCCTTCTCCCATTCTTGCTCATCTCCAGTTAATTCTCCACACGACAGTCATGGAGCCTTTTTTTAAATTATTTTAATATGAATTAGATGAGGTTGATCACCAATGCAAAGCCATCCGTGACTTCTCATCGCACTTAGAACAAAATTCGCACTCACTCACCTGGGCCACGAGGCACCCCCTGGATGCCCCTCTTTGCTTCTCCAGCCTCATCTTGCATTCTCTGACCAACCCCCTTCACCCTTATTTTCTATGATTCAGCCACCCTGGCTCTCTGCTCCCCAAAGTCCCCAAACTCTTTCCTATCTCTGTCCTTCCTGTACATTCATCCTGACGCCAGCAATGCCCTCTCTCCTTTCCTTGCTCTGTCCTCTCTCATTCTTGAGACTTCAGCTGAAATGTCACTTGCTTAGCGACTTCAGAATATCTAAACCTGAAGTATGTCCCTGGCCCTCCATCCTATTATTTTCTTCCACAGTGCGTTCTTGTGTTCTTTTCCTTCATAGGGCTTTCCAAATTTTTAATTACATATTTAAGATACAATGTAATACCAGTTTCTGCCACACCAACAGAGCCATATGAAGGGCAGGGGACTCATCTGTTCTGTTCTCCCCAGTACACCCACTACACACCACAGAACGCAGCACAGAGTACATGCTCTGAGAAATCTGGAGTAAGGTTAAAAGTAATTCAAAATAAAAATGAATTTTAAATTAAAATTCTTAAATGTTTAAATCGTACAGAGTCTAGATGGGCTGTTATAACACCAAAGGAATGAGTTATCTAAAATTTTATCGTCCATTCATTTATACAAAAAATGTTAACTGAGCACCTATTATGGGATCTAATTCCCTCACTCCAAAAGCTTTAGTCTACCACTGGGATCAGAGCCTCTTTCAATACATGTATGTATCTTGAGCACATGGTCCATGATCTCATTTCTCACTTAGGAGATTTTTGTTTTCTTTCTTAGTGTCTTTCATACTATAGGAGTCACGTGCATCATCTCCTAAATCAAAGGAGAATTTCAAGACAGATATGGAGTTAAATTCTACCCCTCCACTGAAATTCTACTTCCTCACTGGTGATTCATTGGAGAAGAACTAGAATCATAATAAGGGAATCTTGCAGTACAGAAGAAACCTTCTGAGCTCAATTATGATAAAACTCACCAGATACATGAACAGGGATAAAAGAAAAACCAGGCCAGAACCTAGGAAGAGTCATGCCAGAAAGCCTGAAGGAAAGAAAACATGTCCCCACTTGCGTCTCTTCTGTTCCATTCTGACCTGTGCTTTACAAGCCTTATTGTGAAAATGGGCCAAGTGAGTAGGAGATCCTTGATTGCCCTGGGTTGGTCAGAGGTTAAAGTACCACAATCAATGGTGTGAATATAACAGAAGGGGGTCAAATGCTGCAACAAGGAGAATCGGGGCACAATCAACACTTCTGGACCACTGTTTGCAAGACTGATCTTACTCCACCATCATTCATTCATCCCTTTTATTCATTAATTCCTTCATTCATGTATTCATCCAACAGTTATCCAGTAATTATTTTATTTTATTCTGTACTCAAACTTTCTGGAGGGATATGACAAAAATGAATGCATTTTTCTAATGAGAATAACTTTCTTAAAATCTTGGAAAGCATGGCTTTAAAAACAAGTTGGCCGTGACAGATGTTCACTAGACTTTTGGGGTGATCCTTTTGCCATATATACAAATGCCAAATCATGATGTTGTACCCCTGAAACTAATACAGTGTTATATGTATGTATCTCAATTTAGAAAAACAGCTGGGTAAATCCTCAAGCAAATGTCCATGTACCTGTGGCGTAGTGAGTCTCAGCCTCTAGAACCATCTCTCATAGGTTGTGCCCAGGTTTTAGGCTGGGGGAGTGAAATATTTAGCTCAATTATCACTGTTAGAGCAGAGATAAGAAATCCCCCTTCTTGCATTAGGAGACAAACACCCACAGGCACTCACCTCATAGGGGCTGAGGTGCTCTTCCCATAGAATGTTCCAACACCCACCAACAATGGCTCCAGAAGGCCTGTTTTGTCTTCAGGATTCTGTTTGTATACTGGGCCTCCCTTGAAGGAACACTTGGTCTTCATTTACATGAGCCTTTGCCTGTGGCATTTATTTGCCCGACTGCAGGACAAACAAAACATCACACAGGGAAAGAGGGGGGAAAATAAAGCTCATTATATTATCTCCCAAGATTTGGCCCCATTTTGACAAAAGATCGCACCTCCCACCTTGTCTCCTTCGGCAGGAGGCAAACACACGCCCTGTTCTAACACCGGGATCAGGGGTTAGATCTCGGTTTTAGAAGGCAGATCTAAACTGATAGCTATTGGGGGCACCTGGCTGGCTCAGTCGGGGGAACACGCGACTCTGGATCTTGGCGTTGTGTGTTCGAGCCCCACGTTGGGCATACAGCTTATTTAAAAAAAAGAAAGAAAAAACAACTGATAGCATTTGGCTGTGTCTGCCTTTAGGGCAGCTTAGAAAAAGTACCTGGTGGGTTGTTAAATAGTTGACATTTTTACTACTAACTGTGCTATTGACTAAACAAGGAGTAATTACTATAGCTTCTTCTAACATAAATTGTGAAAAATCACCCAGTTGGTTAGTTGCCACTGTCATGGTTAGGCGTGGGGCTCTGAGCTCCAAATTAATACATGCCATTCTGGAAATTAAAAATCACCTCAGGGAAAAGAGTGAGTCCTCGACAAATGGTAACAATTCCTGAAGACAGAGGAATAACCTAATGCTTCGCACACAGCGCCAGAATCTTTGTTCTTGAAGAGAACCGAGAAATAATCTATTCCAAGCCCTCTTACTACAAATAAGCAAACGAGGTTCAGAAAAGGCTACATGGCTTGAGTGGCAGGGCTGCCTTTCCTGGCCCTTCCCCCAGTGGGGGGGGGGGGGGGCTGGCAGGGGAGGGGCTGTGGGTAACCGCGGCCTTAATTTAAGATCAGGATGTGATTCTAATATATTCAAGAGTACATGTATAGAGACCATGGAACACTGTATTTGCAGTTAGGATTGTCCCAGGAATCCTCAGTCCCCAAACAAGAGCATTCACTGTGCTCGGCCGTGACTCAGAGCCAAGCCTGGGACAGAAGGCCCCTTCGGGAAGCTCCTTCCCTGGGACGCGCATGGTGGCATTCCTGCCCGGTCCCTCTCTGCAGGTCACCTTGACCCTGTTCCAGATGCTCAGCCACACGTGCGCCCCAAACCTAACCTTGGTTCAGAGCTTACAACCCTCATCCTAAACCTTCCCAGATAGAAAGGTCTCCTGACCTCAGATTATAAAGGCAATTCTACTGGTTCTGTGATTGTTTTCTTCTTGAGCCCACTGACCCCAAGAAACTGGATTTAAAAACTAAAGAAACAGTGGGAAGGCACCACTGTGTTTCTGCATCTATACACTGTGTTGGTCCTATCAGATTGCTTGACCCGTAGGGAAGAGGATTTCCTTATTATAATGACTATGTTTGGTCACACTTTCACCTGGTCAGCACAAGGATTAATACAGAGGTCCGTGCATTTGGTTAGCTCCATTGGCTAGCTAAATACCTCTGTATCTACCGTGAAGGCCACCATGTTTCTATAGTTTACATTTTTAGTGCCAGGGTGCTAGACTTAATAATAGATCAGATCGATGTGCAGAAGTTGGGTAAGAATTGGTTATTTACTTTAGGCATAGGTGGCTTAAAATAAACTGATAATTTTACAAGGAGGAAGAGAAAAAAAAGGTTAAAACATTTTGGACCAATGAACACATCAGATCACCAGGTGGCCTTCAATGCATGTGCTCTTGTGTTTCTCAGGTTGACTGACATACATTTTTTAGGCAAATTGTCGAATTTATCTATTACACATCTACGTAATCAATTCCACAGAGGGTTAATACAAACTTCTGTAATTATTGGGAAGGGGGTGGTTTAAAATCACACTGGTTTAGAGGTTCCTGGGTTGCTCAGTCAGTTAAGTGTCCAACTCTTGATTTTGGCTCAGGTTTTGATCTCAGCGTCTTGAGATCGATCCCTCATGTCAGGCTCTGCTCTCAGGGGGGAGTCTGCTTAAGATTCTCTCTCTCCCTCTCCATTTTCCCTTCCCCCCCTCACTCATGCTCACCCTTTCTCTCTCAAAAAAATAAAATAAAATTTTAAAGGTCACCTGGGTGGCTCAGTCGGTTAAGCCTTTGCCTTTGCCTCCAGTCATGATCCCAGGGTCCTGGGATCGAGCCCCGCATTGGCCTCCCTACTCAGTGGGGAGTCTGCTTCTCCCTCTGCCCCTCTCCCCTGCTCATGCACATACTCTCTCTCGCGCGCGCGCAAAAATAAATAAATAAAATCTTTTTAAAATTTAAATTAAAAAAATTTTTTTGTTTAATCACACTGGCTTAACATTTCTCCAAGTGTGTCCCAAGAAACATTCAAGAAGAGAAAAGAGTTTGCAGAGACAAATAAGTTGGGTAAACACTGGATCAAATAAAATAAATATTTTTCCTAACTATTCTTCTCAGAGTCTTTATTATGGTAATGTCATTCTGAATCACCAAGAGGTGGATTAATACGGAACATTTCCTCACCTGAGCTGGCCATAGCTTTCTTTTTCAGGCTATCTCATGGGACTAATGCCCTTCAGACTAATATTAATAACAGCAATGATGACCATATTTGAGTTCTTACTCTGTGGTGGACACTGTGCTAAGCTTCTCACACTGCACCTCGTTTAAACTTTCCAGTGACTAGGATATCCCCATTTTACAGAGGAGGAAAGAGGCTCAGAGAAGTTAAGTAACAACTCCAAAGTCACATAGCTGGCAAGTTGCAGAACCAGAATTCAAGGTATTTTGAGTCCAGAATTTACACTCCTGATGACCCTATTATATATCCGTCCTCATGAATCATACCTGAAGATAAGCTCCGCCCCCATCAACTCTTGCTGAGTTTGGGGGAGAACCATTACTTTGAAAGAGAAAAACAGGATAAAAGATGGAAAATAAGAGGAGAAGGGGGCAGAGAGACATCATTTGGCTCAGATTAGAACAAGGTTTTTAGACAATCATTGCTGATTTTTTGAGGGAGTAAACACCTGGACAGGATAATTCATTCCCTATTGGCAGGATGGGAAAGGGAACAGGTTTCTGGTTTTGATAAGTATACACAAAATTAACCTTTTCCCAACAAGATGTAAAGGAAGGTAAGAGGCTTGTTTTATTTTGTGCAAATATTTCACATCGCTAAGGTGACCAGAGTGACATCCCACCCACAAAACTAGCACAAACCACAGGTAGCCAAGGGAAATGAATGTAGCTCAAAAAGTAGATTCCAAGTGAAACTAAAAATTTGAAAAATACAGTAGAGAGGAGGAAGGCAACACCACAGTTTGAAAAGAAAAAAAAAGAGAGAGCATTATTTTTTAAAAAGTTTTTAACCTCAAATGAAGCAAAGTTTTTTCTAGGACCCTATTCCTATAAGGTCAGTCCCTCCACTACAAACCCATAAATGAAACTGCCAACAAAATGGAAAGAAAAAACAAAAACAAAAACAAAAACCCTGCCTAGTACAATTTAATTGAGTTTCCTGGAGGGACAAGCTGAAACCAGCCTACTTTTCCATACTCTGGGAAGGAATTTGAATCTCGCATGCCCAGTGGAAAAAAAAAAAAAGAGGGAGCAAGTCTTCTGCATTTTAATATCACTGGGGTTTCTTTAAAGCTTTGGAAGTGTTTCCTCAGGAGGCCAGGAGCATTCAGAAATTTAAAGATAGGGAGTGCTTTCCCTGTCACTTCTTTTTTCACCTTATTTAAATGAATTCTATTGCTCACCGAAAGTTCAAAATCCCTGGCCCAGAAAATAAATTGAGTTCGGATGTGCTTTAAAGGAGAGCAGGAGACAAGGAAAAGAGGGAACCACCCAAGGCCAAAGCCCCGAGGAATCCCTGACCACCAACCTTCCCCTTCCCCCCAGTCATCTTCCCACTTCTCCCCCAACCCCTTTATGGCCTTTTGATGGAGCACAGCTGCCCTCCAGGATAGCCAAGGAATACCCAACTGCTCTGGGCTCCTGAAGGTCTAACTGGGTCAAGGGTCATCTGTGATATGAGCCGAGTATCTGAAAGGGATTTTCTGCCCGCTGATTTTATGGGGAAAAGCCCATTTTATTTCTCAGGGCTGCAGTCCGTGCTGTGAAGAGGCCAGAGAAAGACCAAAGTTCTTGACCAAAGCGCGCTAACTCCAGAGTGACAGTTAGCCGCAGACGGAGTGTGAGCTGTCCATACCAGGTGAGTGCAGGCTTGCTGACTGAATTAGTCCACCTGGTGTGGACGCCGGAGTGGGACGGGAGACTGTGAGGTTTCTAGAGGGACATTGAATGTCTTATCTAAACTCGTCCCCATTATGGGACCAAGTGGGTGGGACCCAGGGTGTCTCAGTTCAAATCAGAAATCGAAACCCATCTTTAAAAAGTTCCAACTTTTTACACTTTCTCGAGCTAGGCTGGGCCTCCAAAAACTCACCCGTTACAAAAGCATCAAGAGGGGGCGCCTGGGTGGCTCAGTCGGTTAAGCGACTGCCTTCGGCTCAGGTCATGATCCTGGAGTCCCGGGATCGAGTCCCGCATCGGGCTCCCTGCTCAGCAGGGCGTCTGCTTCTCCCTCTGACCCTCCTCCCTCTCATGCTCTCTGTCTCTCATTCTCTCTCTCTCAAATAAATAAAATCTAAAAAAAAAAACATCAAGAGGATAATGCGCTATTGTGGATGGAATATCCCCAAGCCTTTGCTGGAGCAAAACAAAGAAGACTGAAGTTAAATCACACGAACTGTGGGTGCTCCACCTGTTAACAAGCACACCTCTCATGACATGAACTATCGTTCGCTGAATGCTTGCCTTGGAAAGACTCTGCGCCAGGCACCAAGAGCTAGGACAGTAAAAACCCCACGATGTCTGCACTCCCGAGAGCCCACAAGAAGGTCGAGGACGCAGAGAGCGGTATTGGAAAGAAAGGGCCTTCGGTGGAAATGTGAAACCAGGTTGCAGAAATTCACAGAAAGACTTGCTCATGAATCTGGGGGTTTTAGAATGATATGGACCATGTTTGAGGGTTAGAGATTTTCCATTCAAGGATTCACGTATAAAGTAAGCCCAAAGCTGGAACTGTGAGAAGATCATGATCTGTCAAAAAATGTGTCTATATTCTCTTTCTTTTTGTCTTTTCAGACATCTGATCAAAGACACATGGGAAGGAGATAAGAGTTCTGGACAAAGACCAGAAATGGACCAAAAACTTAGGGTGACTTTCTTGAAACAGTCCCAATTCCTAATCAGTTTCTGGAAAGTTACGTGGTCCTATTTCTGAATCCATGAAGTGATGACAAATTATTCCTGGCACCACCTCCCTCACTGGGAGGTTGAAAGAGTTAATGAGATAGTGTCTCTGAAAGGCTTCGAGCTCCTTGTAAAGTGTCCAGGAGGCAAAATGAGAAATACTATTATCATTGAAGCTCTTCTAATCCAGCAAGCTTCAGTGGAGCTTAGAAAGGCCACCATTCTCTCTTCAAATCTTTTTCTCCCTAACTTTTAAAGGTTGGCATGACTGATTCATCTAACATACTGAAAGCAGCCAACAAAAAGGAAAAGAAAAGCTTCATGCAAATCCCTCTATGTTTCTGCACAGAAGGTTATGCAGAGCAAAGTATACAACCTACTTCCTGTCCTCCCAATAGCTCAGGGCCCTATCTGGTTATGTGGCTGTAACTTATCCTCACTCGTACAAAAAATTATTCATTTTCCACTCTGAGTCAGAACCTCTTGTTCTCCAACCGTACTGACAAAAATGCATCCACTCAAACCATTTTATGTTTGGGATGTTTTCCCCCTAAGCACACATTTTATCTGCTTTTCTCTGTGTTCCTTCAGAAATGACGGCTTCATCTGCATCTTACTGATTTGTATATATTTGTATATTGCTTCATTAGAAATGTGGATTGCTCCCCACCTTGTGCAGATAAGGTATGCCGCATCTCCAATTAATTATAAGCTCCTTGGAAGCAGGGATTCACTTGGTACTTTCCTCTGATCCGGATTTTTGGTCAGTCATTTGCATTTGTCTATTTGATTGTATTCATAAACTAGTCTCCTTATTTGGGGAGCTGGAATGAATGATGAGATTTCCTGGCAGTGCATTTTGGAAGTCCGAGAGCTCCTGGTGTCAGGCCTAGGGTTACTCTGGGCACTGGGAAGAGATGGGTTTGCCCTTCACTTTACCTCTCTCCATGTTGCAAATTCACACATTTAAATGGGAGGGGAATACTGCTCCAAGGTGGTTTCACAACTTAAGGATGTGGAAAATACCCACATCCTATTGCAAACACACCAAATGAACTCTTCAACTGAGCTAACCATTCAACAACAACAAGAAGAACCAATGAGAAGTCAACTCGAAAGGAATATGCTAAAATGTTTACTAAAACACTTCAAAGGAATGAACACCCCCTCCCTCCTTCAAGGCAAAGAGGTCTCCATTCACACTCCTGATGGAGCATGGACTTAGATTCTCTCTAGTAACGACCGTGACCTCTATTAAATCATGTATGTACTCTGCGCCCTTCACCCAGACCCAGAATCCTACCAGCTCCGTCCGGCAAAGAAGAATGGCGATGCTAATAGATCGCATCCCACAGCTGGTCTTCAACAGAAAAATAAAATCATAATTACAAATCCCCTGAGCCGATGGCACTCAATATTTAGGTGTCCCCAGTGTTTTTAAAGCCCTTTCTCCAGCACAAAGTCTCTCAAGCTCAAACTGGTAGACTGAGACTCAGTTTACCCACCGTCTCCCAGCCCCAGGGAACAGGCCCTCCTGCATCACTCCTTTAATCTTGTCCTTCTGCAAGAAAGAGCTCAAATATTGGGAAGCCCTCTCCAGTCACCCCACAGGGACCACTTCCTTCTTAGAGCATCTCTAGAAGTCTCCCTCACTGGGCACTGAGATGGACCACTTCTCTCCTCCTCGGTACGCCATTTCTTTACTCCATCACTGCATACTGAAATGCCTAGCAGGTACCAGGCACCGTGAGGAGCTGGGACCACAAAGCTGCATAAACACAGTCGCTGTCTTTGAGTGGTCCAGAGGCTGTTGGGGTAAACAGCTTGGCTCCTCAGAGTCTGAAAACTCCTCAGGGGCAGAGATCTTTGTGATTCTTTTTGTTTGTCCCCCTGCTCAGCAGCTAGCCGCTGCCTTTCTCAGGTAAGCGAGCACTCAGCCAAAATGAGGGTGGATTCAAACATGCGACCAGAAAATCCAAAGGGGACTTTCCCAAACACGGATGCGTACAAATACCCCCATTTTCTGCTCAAAAATTACAATGTGTACCCAGCTTTCGCCCTTCGAACAAGGTAATACAGGCCAATTCCTTCAGGCCTTCCTAAGTACGCTTCACCTGCTCTGTAATTAAGGAATTTTGGAGGGGATTGGAAGGGGCATGTGGGGTGGGGGCTGATGATGCATTTACATAACAAAATATGTTTAGAGTAGGAGATTCCAGTCGCTCAAAATTCAAAGGAAACGAAAACAAATTTGCAAGGATGAGGGGCAGATTTTCACCCCTCTTAGCTCTAGCAAACAGCTCAGTCGTTCAGGACGTCCTTAGTCCATCCCTGTTCTCCACCTGAGGGTTCAGGAGCTAAGCAGGTTATTTACTTCCAACCAGAGGCCTAAAGAAGCACAAAAGAGGGTAGCTGGTCCCTGCCCCCAAGATAATGAAGCAAAAGCCACACTTTATCCTGAGGAGACTGGATGACTCAGCAGCCCTATAATTCATTCAGGGACCACATTCCCAGGAATTCCAGCCCCAGCAAAGTGACACCCTCCCAATGCCTGTATGTGCAAGCCCCTCTTTCCCCCCCCATCCTTTCCCTCCCAAGCCCTTCCACACGCTCTCACCGCGTTTGACACCTACACTTAACAAAGCAGGGGGACCCAAGCCCTTATTTTATTTTATTTTTTTTTACTGATTTTAATTCCCTCCAAAGCAAATTCCTATCCCACTGTCTCAACAAGAGAAAAAGAATGAGAAAATAAGGTCCAGCCTGGGTGGGAGCAGAGCAGAAGGGCTGGGAAAAGGGCAGACACAGGACAGGGCAGGATCTTTTCAATTATGAGCTAATAGCATAAATATCCTGTTGAGAGTCAGTATTTGTTAATCAGGTTTGGTATCGAGCAAAAAATAAACAAATGAAGTAAGTGGTCTCTGTTTTCTTAGAGTTTACTGATGAGAGTGGGTCAGTCCCATTTAAAGGCAACATTCAGCTTTCTGATAGGAGACCCAACACGACATCAATTTATTCTGTGACAACACATCATGCTGGTCATTGGTTTCACTCTCCATTTCCAGGGAAAAAGGGGAAAAGGAAAAAGCAGAACATGGCATCCATAAGCATCATTTTCAAGTTGGATTTTTACACACAGTTTAATGTCAAAGCTCAGACAAATTAAGAAGACTTCTGTAGAGTCCAAAGGACCAGCATTTCAATGCGGGGCTGCTCTTTCCTAGCTGGGTGACCCAGCAAACGATTTCCGTAGTCTAAACCTTGGTCTAAAACTTCGTGAGGATTCAATATGTGTGATAAATATGATTAAATACTGTATGCACAATCCTGGAATGCATATAAAGGACTTAGCAGAATGCCTGGCATTTAGTTAGCACTCAGTTTGTGGGAAATAGAAGGGGAGGGAAGGAGAGAGAAGAATGAAAGATACAGTAAGTCACCTCTCTGTCTCTGTCTCCTCCTCCCCCGTCATCTTTCTCTCTCCTCCCACCTCCTCTGTCTTTCTCTCTTTCTACCCCTCTTTCTCTCTGTCTCCGTTTCTGTCCATGTACACACACACACACACACACACACACACACACAAGTTCTCAACCTAGATGGATCTGCTAGAGAATGACAGTTGAGAAGGTGTGGACATTCCTGAAACCTAGTCCTAGGTTGATCACAAGTGAGTCCTGGAAGAAGGGGTTTGGTTATATCAAGACCAAGTTGAGAAACTGACTTCAGCCTGGAGTGGACTCCAGAGTTCCAGAAATAATTGGACCTTCAGTCCACACAGAGTAATGAAAGATGACTCCTCAATCCAAATCATTCCCCTTAACTATCCTCTAGACATGGAGGGACCCAAGGCTGGACGGTGCTTTTAAGGGACTTTGTGGAATAGAACAGAGAGCCCTTTTACATCTCTAATGAGTGAAAAGAGGGGATTTGGTTCATTTTTTCACGTTATTTCTTCTCCACTCCATTTCTATGTAACTTTAAATCTGCTTAGGCTGGCCACCATTGACTCCTTCAGTAAACATTCATTGGCCACTTGTGTGTTTTATTTTGTTATGATGGTACTGAAGGTACAAGGACAGCCCAGTGGGTTCCTGGATTGAGCAGCCTGACAAGTCAACAGATATTTATCATTGGTCAAAACAAATTCTGGTCAGGGTGTGTGGAGAGAGAGAATACAGACGAAGGACAGGGGCAGCTAACTCAAGGCAAGAGGGTCAGGGAAGACTTCCTGGAGACAATGATTCCTGAGGTGAATTTTAAGGATGGGTAGAAGTTACTCATGCCAAAGCTGGGGCTGCAAGTGGGAGACAAGCTGTAAGCCGGAGACAAGCTGTAAGCCGGAGACAACAGATCAGAATTAGGGCAAGGCCTGATTCCCAGAGTTGGGGGGAATTTGAACACTCAAAGGTGAGAACAAAGCCAGGCCAGCTCATGAAAGACCTGTTAAAGAGTCTGGATTATTTCCTGAAAACTATAAGACTTTACACAGTGGGAGGATACAATCAAATTTCAGTTTCAGAAACTACACTCTGAGACAGTGTGATTAGAGGTAAAGAGGTGGGAGGTGAGAGGGAACGTTGAAATGTCTCATTTTTACTCAAAAATTATATCACACACCATGACATTAGTCCTCTGAATGAGAATAACACGGGCCAATTCCTTTAGGCATTTTCTAAGTAATTCCGAGAATTTTTGAGGGGATTGGAATTGTCAGGACTTGCTCACCAAAGGTATGTGGGAGATAATGGAGAAGTCAAGAAAAACTCCCAGATCTCGGCTTGGGAAATGGGCAGATCATGATGCCATTCGCCAAAGAAGAGATAGAAGGAAGATGACTTCAGTTTGACCTCTTTAATTGGAAGTCCTAGAGTACATGAAAGTACAGATAACCAGTTGGCTGGGACTCAGAAGGGGAATCTCAGGTAGAAATAAGGAGCTGGACTGCATCAGCTCCTCGTACAAGTTCATGTGGGAAGTACATACAGTAAGAAGAGAAGACCACGGTTAGACGCTGGGAAACACCTACGTGTGGGGATGGTCGGTGGAGAGAGTCTAGAGAGAAAACAAAGAAGCGGCATTCAGAGATGAGAGAAAAGGTTTCAAGGAAAAGGAGGAAGATAGTGTCAAATGCAAGAGGGAAGTCAAGTAACATAGTAAAGAGCCCCCTGGATTTAGTCCCCTGGATGACCTCAAAGGAGTTAGTTCAAGAGACCCGGTGTGGGTGGATGACATTTACCCTTCTATTTCACTGGGACATTTGACTCATTGCTACTTCAGTTCATAACTTTTCTGATGGTATAAAATGCAGATCACGGGGCGCCTGGGTGGCTCAGTCGTTAAGCGTCTGCCTTGGGCTCAGGTCATGATCCCAGGGTCCTGGGATCGAGTCCCACATCGGGCTTCCCGCTCTGCGGGAAGCCTGCTTCTCCCTCTCCCACTCCCCCTGCTTGTGTTCCTGCTCTCGCTATGTCTCTCTCTGTTAAATAAATAAAATCTTTAAAAAATAAAAATAAAATAAAATACAGATCAGGAGCTACTTGGGCCCTGTTGTAAACCTTCTTGACTCAGCAGAGGGAAATGTCCATTCCCAGGGATGCTCAGAAGGTCAGCCATGGTAACCAAGACCCGCCTGTGGAGGCGTCCCACTGGCTGGGCTAAACATCCTCTAGAAAAACCTACAGATCATGGTCATTAGCTCTATGAGCTTAAGTATAAAAAATTTAGCAAGAAAGTAAAAATGTCCATTTTAGTTTCAAATTCCTTAGAATTTCACAATTCCATCAAAAACCTGGTTTTTCATCCTCTTCTTACCGGGCTCTGTGTGCACATCAAAACAAAGTGAAGATCTGTGGCTTATTCTTTGCCCACCCGGAGTCTTTCAGAAGAATTGATTGGGTGCTTATAACATGGAAGCCCAGTGCATTGTTTTCCTGAACATCCCCAGGTAGGGGCAAGCCCCGGGTCCTGGGACCACCCTAAGGAGCGCCACAACTTCTAGCCCCAGTGGTTCCATGATGGCTACCGCCAAGTCATCGGCGTCACCTTGAAGTCCCTGGCAGGGCTGCAAGTGGGTAGGCATGACCAGTGAAGGGGGTAGTCCTCCAAGTCAACGCTAACCACATCCAAGATCATCCCAGTGCAGGTGGATGGAGAGCCCTGCAAGCTCACGGCCTCATGCACCGGCCGATCCCCAAACAACTCTGCCACTAGATTGCAGAAGGCCAGGCAGCCGAGTACCACCCGGGCAGATCCAGGTGAGAAGCTAAGGGCTACTACCAGGCCCTACATTAGGACAAGTTGCTGCTCAAGGAGGCCTCAGGACAGTGACCTAGCACTCTTCCACACCCCCATCAAGAGGCTCCAGCAAGAGCTCAAACGTGCTGGAGCTAAGTCCTCCACTGGCCAGAAACTGTCCCCCAAGTGGTACCACCACGCCAGCCTCTTCTGCGAGATCCAGCGGGCCCAGGAGCACATCCGTTATGTGGCTGAGATTGCACAGGACACGATTTCTATCCTGGACCAAAGTTGCTGGACAGACGCATCAACCCAGCCTGACCTCCCAAGCCCCACTTCCCTTCCCCCACCTCGCCCTGCTCCCCCATGCCCTGTCACCACCAGCGGATGCTGCACCCCCAACACTGGTGGAGGCTGCCAAAGGCGCGGCTTGTGTAAGCTCCAGGAGCCTCACAGGCCTGGGGGAGACCTCGTGTGCGGGGGTAGGGGGAGGGGAGGGCAGCAGAGCCACACGCTCCTGGCTCTCGCGTGTGCACCGCCGTGGGGCAGTGGTCCGCTCCCTGCTGGAGCACATCCCTGACCCCCGACCCCCGAGATCCCTGGCCCCCGAGCCCCGAGACCCTCCTGCTGGGGAGGAAAACCTGGAGACCCATCTGCACCGGGAGGTGGCCCTGGGCCAGCGCACCACGTGCCCACTACGTGGTGCAGACACGGCGGCAGGGTGACCCTCCCCGGCAGCGGGCTGAGAGGGCTCAGGACACCAGCGCCTACCTGAGGAACCGCAGCACCTGCCGGTGATCCGACCGCTAAGTAGCAGTGAGCCCAGCGCCAGGGCAGGGGGCTGCCCCCCGAGGATGAGCCCCGTCCTGGCCCACCTCACTGTCACAGTGCGGTCAGCAGGCCACCGAGGAACATGCACTGGAAAAAAGCCACGGGAGGGCGCCTGGGTGGCTCAGATGGTTAAGCGTCTGCCTTCGGCTCAGGTCATGATCTCAGGGTCCTGGGATCGAGTCCCGCATCGGGCTCCCTGCTCCTTGGGAGCCTACTTCTCCCTCTGCCTTTCTCTCTTGCTCTGTCTCTCATGAATAAAAAAATAAAAAAAATAAAAAAAATCCACAGGAAAGGAGCCGCCCCGACCTAGGGCTGACCTCTGAGGAGCTGGGGGCAGGGAGAGGGGTCCCCACCTGTCCTCCGGAGGCCCCAGCCTGACCCCGGAGGCTCACAGGGAGCAGGACATTGGACAGGGAGTTTCTGACTGTGGATACTGTGTAAAAAGGGACAAACTCGTATATGGAGTTTCTAGAGGTTTCTTAATGAATAAATAATTAAATGGATGGATTACTTATTGCCAACACCATGATAAATTAGATATGGTAATGCATATGTCAACTTTTTTTTTAATTGACTAAGTAATTTGTTATGCATCAAATTTAAAGGTCACAAAAGAAATGCACTAATTTCTAGCAGGTATCTGGGACATAGAGAACTAGTTAGAAAACAGTATCACCCCTCAACTGTATCAATTCTCCCACATTAAAAGACAGGAATATCATTTGTCACCTTCTCCACCGTCTTCAGTTCCTCACGTAATCATTAAAACATTGATGATCTTGTAATTCTTCCATTTCGCTTTTTGACATTGTGGTCTTGTTACTTCTTTTTCTTTTTTTTTTTTTTTTTAAGATTTTATTTATTTATTTGAGAGAGAGAGAATGAGACACAGAGAGCATGAGAGGGAGGAGGGTCAGAGGGAGAAGCAGACTCCCCGCTGAGCAGGGAGCCCGATGCGGGACTCGATCCCGGGACTCCAGGATCATGACCTGAGCCGAAGGCAGTCGCTTAACCAACTGAGCCACCCAGGCGCCCTTGTTACTTCTTTTTCCTTGTGTTGTTTCAACAAATGCTGTCAAGAGAGAATCTGTACATAACCCGGACATGATCAGTTTATTTCGATTTCATTGACAAAATGGGTTAGACAGGCTGGCTATCTCACACTGTTTCAAAGGATTTGAAGTTACTTGGGGTGTAGCCCATGGTTACATAGCTTTGCCAACTCCTCTGCAAACACACCCTAAAAAAACAATCCTTATCTTAGGAAAGAAACATTTCTAGTAGAGTCTAGAACACCACTGTCCAACAGGAACATAATGGAAACACATGTAATTTAAAACTTTCTGATTTGGGGATAATAAAAGAGGAAAATTAATATCTCCTTTAGCTACCTCTCAAAGGGCAACCAATAAAACAATAGTTATGAAATTTTCATTCTATAAAGACTGGCTGTTACTATTACCAAATTCAACTAAAGCCTCAACTGATATTCCTGCTTACCCACTGTGTTACAATCATTCTTAGGGACTTTCATATCCATTAGTCTTTCCTTCATTCCTAACTGCCCCCAAACCCAACATAATAATTCTTCCTCTGCCAGCCCAGTGTCTCTCCTTACCATCCAAAGATGGTGCTCACCTTGACCAATGGTTTCCAAATGTCAGGACACTGACAAGTGCCGGTTGTAAAAAAGTTTTCACAGGTCCAAGACAAAATAATAATGATAGTAACAAAAACATCAGTTTTCTTCATAAAGGCATATTAAGTAAATCTAAATAATTTCTATTATTCTGAAATTATCTTTCTTTTCTTATCTCTTTTTTTTTTTTTTTGGTTCAAGTCTCCCCTCCCTTTTTTTAAAAATGAAAGGATGATTGATCGTGGGGGCGGGGGGGCAGTGGTGGTGATGATGGATAGACTTTCCTGTTGTTTTTGTTAATGCCCTTTATTAGCAAAATTTTTTTAAATGGTGATATTATATTTATCCCCTCAATCTAAAAAACTCATATTAGGTCCATGAAGTCCACAGTTCTATGCCCGAGTCCAGCAACTCTGGTGCCATGGGTTGAGAATAGGCCAGTGCTATGCTGTTGTTTAGCCAATTCCTTAATTAAGATGATTCATTGGCTCCTCATTTTTTTGCGGTTAATATCAAAATCCTTAAAATACTCATATAAGCAGCTTCTGATCTGGTTTCTGCCTCCCTTATTGGAGTCAATCTTGCTTAGTCCCCCACCCAATCCCACTCAAGCTTCTAGGCATGGAGGCCCTCCTTCATTTCCCCAAACAGTCAGACCACCTCTCTGTTCAGAGTCTTCACGCATGCACCCTCTGCCTGGAATACCCTCTCCTTGCCTCCCCCTCCAATAAGATATTTTCCCTACTTCACAGAGGGGCGATATTACAGCCTCCAGAGAGAAGTCATGTGGTTTTCCCAAAGTTAGTATCAGAGATAGGTCTAAAACCCAGATTTCCTGATGTTAGAATTGAGAGGGCTCCACAGAATCTCTCTGCCCAAGTAAAATTTTGATATTGGAGGAGTGGGTGGGGTGAGATGTAACGTGGAGAAAAGGAAGCAAATGAGGGACTGAAACGCAAGGACCCAGGAAGCACCAAGAAGCTAGCTGCTCCTGCCTCTTCTGAACTCCATCTCAAAACTCACTCTCGTCAGGAGACAATGTCATTAACAATTTTGCGTTGCCTTTGGTCGATTAAATGTCAATCTGGATAAATCCTTTGTGCCCTTAAAAGTGAACAAACAAAAACTATTTCTTCCCGAAAGTGACAGATGTCTCCTATTTATATATATCACAGTGCATATAAAATGCCCATTTTTTCCTTCCCTTCCACCTGCTACTTTCTGTAGAAGAATCCCCCTCACAAAGCAGGACCTTTCCAAGCCCGCTGCTGTGGACCACCAGCTCAGCTCTATGTGACACCAGCAACACCGTCTCTGTCAGCACAGTCCTTTGCTCAAATGGGCTGCCCCTTAGGAATGGGGGCATCCAGGGATCCAGGATACTCAGAGCCCCTGGGAGACGCACTCCCTGGGGAAGCTTCCTGAAAAACATCCCCCACCCTCCTGCCTATTTACACACTTACCTAAAGAATGTTTAAGCGCCATTTTTCATAATGGGTGTTGTGTTAGGAAAATCCCCCAGCAGCGTTAACTAATGATCAGGTAATGGGTCCCCAAACATGTTCCTTGGAGTACAAAGGGGATCTGGTTCAGTAGTTCTGAGTAGTTTGCTGTCACAGAAACAAAAAGGGCACTTGAAGTCCTTTCCGTCAGACACTTGCCTATAAGAAATTATAAAACAAAGCCCAACCAATACAATAAAACCCCAAACAAAACTCCTGTCCCGGCTACTGCTCATATCTCTGATGGGGCTCGTTCTGGAATGACCCTCAGGAGGGAAGTCACTTGGAGTCAGAAGTGAGTGCTATGACTCATTGGTTTACGAAAACGGGAATAAACAGAAGGAAGCAAGTGCCTGAAGAAACAATAGGAAATATGAATGGTTTGTCTTCTGGAAAGTATGAGAACTGGTCCTCCGTTGGCAGGCGGGGAATCCTGCTTGATGGTATGACATTGTTTTCCCAGAGCATGTTCTCCCGAACACTTGGCATGACATCACGCACCTGCAGGGTTCCATTCTGCCAGGGGAGCGCCCCAGCCCTTCTTGATCTCTCCTCCAGAGACCAACCATGAGAAGGAGAATGGAGGGGAGGCCAAAGAAAATACCATGCTGACCGGATTCCTAGCAAATGATCCTGGGTTCAAGCAGAGAGAAATCTAACGCCAAACTGACAGGAAAGGAGCCATGCATTTCTTTAGCTATGCAATGCCTTGTTCACAAATGGCAACAAAATTAAACAAGGATGAGGGTTAATGGGTATTTTATTTTTTTAAGATTTTATTTATTTATTTATTTGACAGAGAGAGAGAGAGAGCACAAACAGGGGAAGCAACAGAGGCAGAGGGAGAAGCAGGCTCCCCGCCAAGCAGGGAGCCCGACAGGGGACTGGATCCCAGGACCCTGGGATCATGACCTGAGCCCAAGGCAGCCGCTTAATCGACTGAGGCACCCAAGTACCCAGTTAATGGCTATTTTAGTGAACAGGAAAAAAAAATAGAAAAGGGGGCTGGGACAAGAGGCCACTGGTTGAGAAACCATACAGGATTTCTCTTCTACTAAAAATTGGGCATGTTGGCAGGGAATGAAGCAGTTTAATTAGAAGTTACAGCTGACCCTACTTGCCCACCTTAACGAACGGCCCCAGTAGGGTGATAAACCCTTTGAACTGTGGCTAAGTACCAGTACTGTTTACTTTGAGGAAGGAAGTTGTCAGTTCTGTTTGTGCGCAATGAGCCAACCACAGTGTGTCTGATGGATTTGGGGTTAGTGCAAGAGGGGCACATCCAGTGTAGGAAACAAGGTTTATCATGGGATTAGACTTAGGAAGACAAAAGTAATCAGGAGGTTGCCAGTGGGTACTGTTTGCCGTGGAACTCCAGGCACGGAGTTGTTTTTCTTGCAAGGTAACCCCACATCCTGGGCATGTGAGTGGGAAGGGGAGCCAAGACCCTCCAAAATACTAATTCTATAATTCACCACTTTTAAGAAATGTAAATCCCCACCCCCAATCCAACATTATAGATGGGGATTTCTTTCTTCTTGCCACAAATCCTATTCCATTCTAACGGAGAGCACCACCCAAGCTTCGTGATCATGAGGGACTAATCATCAGTGTGGGAGAGTTCCATTTTATCAAGGAATTCCTGTTGAAAATGTTTGCAGTGTTGACAACAACGGGCATGGGCAGCAGTTTTTGAGAGTATACTCTTTCTGTTCCTGAGAGTAAATAGTAAGGTAAGCATGTAGGTCAAGGGATAAAACAAAGGGAGCTCTCCGGGGCCAAGTCTAAATGTGTGTGGACTCAAGATCGGGTAAAGTTCTTTCCAGAGATTTCTGTGACACAAGCATATGCAATTTGAAAAATGAAGAGTTTCACTTAAGGCTAAACACACTTGAGTCACCGGCCAGGATTGCTACAAAAAGAAAAAAGGAAAAAAAGCAGAATTCAAGGAAGAGGCTGGAAATGTCCTTTACTTGAAAAACATTTTCTCATCTAGTCCATGAAATCCCATGCTCTCGAAAGAGTTCAGTGCTTTCAAGGTTGCTGACAAATTGACAAACTATGACAGTTGTAATGACTTACTCTACTCTCAGGAAATGTTTGGACTTTGATATTACCATTTTCTGGAGACCACAAATGGACCTGCTCCAGCTCCACCTTACCAGTAAGCAAGACAGGCTACTCCTTTATCTTAAAGCAGATTCTTGAATATTCTGTGGGGGAAACTTTGTTGTGCCTTAGATCCATTTTGTTCAGCTTTTTTGTTTGTTTGTTCGTTTGTTTTTTAACGTCTGCCTCTTTCTATAAAGATAAAAAATCTCATACTTTTCCTCTGCTAAGATTTCCATATTCCACTCTGTTGGGATTATGTCCCAAAGGTGAAGAATCACTTTTTCACACTCTCACAGCCAAGACAACTTTGTAAAGGTTTATTTTGTGCTCTTTGTGCTATGAAAACAATATTTTTTTTCTGCTCTTTTCAAATAAGAGATTGTGCATTAAGAGTAAATGCTTTTCCAAACCATCTTCAAATGGAATATTTTGATATGGCACCATTATCCACGGTACTACCCAATCCAATTTGGGAAATCTTCCCCAGATTGCTGCTTTTCCAAAGGCACTCACACTTGATAAGGATAATCTTTAGGGCTCTAACCATACTTCGTAAATATTCACATTCATGGAGGGTGGCAAGGAATCACAAATGATTGATTTTGGTGTTGATCTGAGAGAGCTTGAGCAACACAACTGTAGTCTTTTTTTGTTTTGTTTTTTGTTTTCTCTTGGGGGCATTTTATTTATGTATTTTAATTATACTATGGAGATTCCCTATCTGGGGTCCTTGAATCCCAAACATATTAATGAGAATTCGATGACTCTTTCCAATAGGTGAAAGACCCTCTTAGAAATAGTTGTGTTGCTTTTGAAGAAGGCATATAATGTAACTCAAACCATTTACCATAGTATTAAACAAATTAGTTTACTATTTCTTCTTGTCATTTGCTGTTTGCCCAGCACTGTTGGCTCTCATTGCACATTCAATTTTATTTGCTTCGAATAATACAAATGAGGAAATGAATTATTACTTCCTACAAATAAATTTTAAAAGCTTCCACAAAGGTTCAGCAACTTAGAGGTCCTTGAACAAAGAATGGCCCTCTTATCTCTGGGAATTTGGTGTCTAGGACCAAGCTTTACACTGAAGAGGTAACACCATTAAAGGGGTAAGACACAAAGGTGATCCTCCATGCCCTGTCCCTGACCCAGGCTGTCAGGTCAGATAACTCAGTTCTGGAGTTCAATGGGACAAAAGATGAAGCTTATTTAATCAGATGGATAAAATTCTTTCAAAAATTGGAGCTGGTTAGACTTCATCTAAGGAGTGCTTATAGTGAAAAGGTGGGAATACCTGCTCTGGACCACTGGAGATGGTAATGGTGGGAAGTGGACAGGGAGTCACTCTCTTCATCTTAGTGCACCCAACACCCAGCTGGACCTCAGAACCTCAAACAAAGTGGTTGAAGGAATGATTGGTCTATGGTGAGCCCATGATGCATGTGGGATGAGTTCTCAGCATTTGCCCAAAAGATGAGAGTAGGAGAATCCCCATGCAAACCACTGTTGGCAGGAATGAGAGGAGTGCTCCCAAGAAGGAGGAAGACCAGCTCTCTTCAGGACTCCAAGTCTGCACCTTCAAGAGCCAAGGGGAATCCACTGGAAACCTCAGAACCCTCCATGCTCCCACAGCCTCTCCCCCACTGTCTGATCTGACTTGGGACTCTCAGGAGTGATTTTAACACACCCCTGACTCCAGGGCATGTCAGAAACTCAGAACTCCCATGCTATCCCGATTCCCAGAGGCTAATTCCCATTGAGCTTATACAGAGCCTCCTCCGACCCTGCCTACCCCCCTACTTCACCTCCCACCCCCGCCGCCATCTTGTGAAACCCTTTCACTGTACCTTCTGGTGCTTCCATTCAACCATCTGCAAACCTCTATAATCAGCAAACTCTCCTCAGAAAACTTCCTTGGCCTCTTGCTCTGACAGAAACCTGGCTTTCCTTTCAAGCTCTGCTGAAGCTACAGCCTGCTCACTTGTGCCACTGGGCCTGGGGTAGCCCCTTTTCCCCAAACTTCCGTTATTCATTTTACCACCTGTTTATTTTCCTCATTCCCTTCACACTCTCACTTCTCTCCTTAACCCACTTTGATTCCACGATCACTCATTAAAACCACTCCCTTCCATTCATCTCCATTCCCTTGCCTTTCTCATATCCTCATCCTTGGCAAAATCATGAACCTGGTGAACCCAACCCTCCCACCATGGCATCCATGCAACTGGGCACACCTGGAGTGAAAAAAGCACACAGCTAAGCTATTCTCTCATTGATTTAAAATCAATGATCACTAATACTGAGCACGACCGTCACATGGTCACTTCCACAGATTCCCACCACGTGCACCCACAAAGCAGCACCTTCTCCCCTAGATCCCACCTTTTCTGCTGTGGCTAGCTTTGAGCGCTCCCTGCTCCTCACCAAGGTAAAGCCTTCCCCCTGGACACTGGATTTCAGTCTCCCTTTTACTGGAGGACAAATCCTGCATCAAATCTTTCCTTCTCTTCCTTACATCATTAGAATTCCTTGCATTATTAAACCAGCATACAAACATGCTATTCTCAGACCTTAATAAAACAATGACCTAGAACTTCTTTTGATGTCACCTGTACCTCCAGCTACCACCCCGTTTCTACCTGTTCCTTTATAGCAAAACAACTTGAAATTCCGGACTTGCTATCTACAATCTCTCTCCAACCCTTTTCTCTTGGACTTCTTCATGCCTTCACTCCCATCTTTTTCCACCGAAATGACTTTATTGAGCTCAGCCATGGTTCCCGCTTTGCTGAATCTAAACACAGACCTTGAGTCAACCTTTCTGACTTAGCATCTGGCACAACGGATCACTCTCTTCTTGAAGCATTTTTCCATAGCTACAAACTCACGTTTCCCCTTTCTTCTTAATCTCCTTCGCTGTTTGTTCGTATGCTTTTCATTGGGCTTTTCTCATTTTTCTAACCTCTAAGTGGTGGAGTATCCCATGACTCAATCCTTGGATTTTGTCTATTTATATACATTCCCTGGGTGAACTCATCTAGTTTCATGGCTTTAAAATATCTATGTGTCAGTGATTTCCAAGTTGATAACTCCAGTCCGGACCTCTCCTTGGAATCCAGAGTCATACATGCAGCTTCCTCAGTAGTACATCCACTCACAGTTCGAATACGCCTTCCAAACTCAGCACATCTAGAACTGAACTCATAGCCGATGGCAATCCCATTCCAACACTGATTCAGACCCAGAAGCTTGGCCCAATCATTGATTCTTCTTACACCTGCCTCAAATTCACCAAGTCCCGGCTGACTGGCTCTCACCATTTCCACATTCCCACCTGCTTTAGCTGTCATCATTTCTCGCCTTGATTCTTGCAGTAGTCCTCCCAAGGACACACCCTGCTTCACCTCCTGTCACCTGTCAAGTCACATATGTTGTTGCACTGCTCAAAAGTATCCAGTGGCTCCCCATCACACTCGGAGTAAAATCCAAAGTCCTTGCCAAAGACAATGCCTACAAGATCCGGTTCCCAGTTGTTTTTCTGACCCCTTCTCTTCCTACTCTCTCACGTAGCCACCTACTCAAGCCCCATCAGCCTCCTTCCTCTTCCTGAACACAGCTGAAAAGCTCCTTTGTGGCCTTTGCACTGGCTGTTCCCTCTGCCTGAAATGCCCCAAAAATACGTTTAATGTATTTTTCTCATTTATTTCTCTTGTCTTTCTTCCTATCTAGAATGTTAGTTCTAAGAGGGGAGCCTTTTTATCTGTTTTGTTCATTCCTGAATTCTTAGCACTTGGAATAATGCCTGGCACACAGTAGGTACTCAAAAAGATTTCTTAGGGCGCCTAGGTGGCTCAATCGGTTAAGCGTCTGCCTTCGCCTCGGGTCGTGATCCCAGGGTCCTGGGATTGAGTCCTGCATTGGGCGCCCTGCTCAGTGGGAAGTCTGCTTCTCCCTCTCCCTGCCTCTCCCTGCCCCATTCATGCTCTCTCTTTCTCTCAAATTAATAAAATCTTAAAAAAAAAAAGCTTTCTTAAATATCTATCACTTCCCTTCCACACCTTATGTTATTCATCTTTTAAAGACTACCTGTGCTACCTTTCCAATGATACCATAGCTCCTAGCAGATGAGAACAATTTCATTAATCCTTTTTTTAACCTCCAAGGTACTTTATATAATATTCATAAGGAACATTAAATACATGTTTATTAATTAACTGAATTAAAAAACCCACTGATAATATTCTAATTAGATAAAAGACAGAAACTTTGGGAGAGCTTAACTGCTGTACAGTGTCCTATCTCCCCCAAACCTGAAGAAATAGAGCAGCATCCCATCTGCAAGAGGTCATAATATCTTTCCCTACCTCATCGAATTGTCGTGAGCATCAAATCAGGCGCAAAGTTCTGGAGGAGTGTCACTGTTCTTATCGGTGCCAAGTGTAATATGCATCCAGCATCGTCTTTACTTGAATACACTATTTGAAAACCACAGTGCAGGTAACAGATATGAGAAGATCCACGGTGGGCATGGCCTCACCCCGAACGCTGAGGGATTTACGGGTCGAAGCTCCCCCTGGAAACGGGCCACACTGCCACATTGCTTAATGAGATGGTGTCTGGAGAGGTGGAAGAAGGACCTGTGGGAAATTTTGCTTGGAATCTGAATTTTAAGTCTGACCACGAGTCTCCAAGTTTCAGTGGCTTCTAACTCTGGGGCTCCAACACAGGAAGGAAGAAAGGCAAATCTTCCTACATCTCCACACCACTCCAAACACATTAGCAAGAGGAGAAAAAGACAGAAAAAGGTCAAGTGCTGAGGGATTTGTATGTTTGGACATCCAAGAAGACAAAAGAGGTCAATACAATGATGTGAGAATCTGGACAAAACTTAGAGACAAAGTTCATCGAGTTTACACAGACCATGGACAGGGCATGCTCTAAGGGAAAAAGGAAGGATTGCCTTCAGGGGCTTCCACAATTTTTTTTTTTTTTAAGATTTCATTTATTTATTTGACACAGAGATAGACAGAACCAGAGGGCACAGGCGGAGGGAATGGCAGAGGAAAGGGAGAAGCAGGCTTCTCCCTGAGCAGGGAGCCCGATGCCAGGCTCGATCCCAGGACCATGTGATCATGACCTGAGCCGAAGTCAGATGCTTAACCATCTGAGCTACCCGGGCACCCCCACAGATTTTTTTTTAAGCATTGAACACAAATATATTATTCTTCTGAACTTCGGTACATTTGCCTGGTTTGGGCACCAGTTCTCTTTCTCTCTCTCCTTCTTTCTTCCTCTGTATTTTTAAGAAACACACACACAAAGGCTATTGCAAAAGCAGTGCTCACTGACTTGAGTGGGGCTATGATTTGGCAGAACACTTGGGATACCAGTCTGTCTCCTTGGGGATCTATTTTACCGTTTTGCATCCAAGGGCGGTGGTAGCTTGACTCCCCCTTAGCTCTGGCTAGAAGCCACTCAGATCTCCTTACACCTAAAGGAGCCATACTCTGTTCTGGATATATCTCATCACATTTCCTCAATCATTTCTGTCTATGGGTTTCCGGCCTGTTCTGAATCGGAACTTCTGACTAAGGTAAATTCTAGGATTTGATCCAATAAATATAACATCATTTACCCTTTAGTGACCGGTATTGTCAAGATATACAGAAAATATGGTATACAAGTTAAAAACAAACTCTGACATCAGCTGTTGCGATTTCAATCCCAAGTCCAATAGCATGGCTATTGTGTGATTGTGGGTCGCTCGCTTCTTTACTCTAGCTAAACAGTGGATATCTAACCCTCTCTATGGCTTTGAGAGAGGGTGTTGGGAGGATATATGTTATGCACATAAAGTACTTGGAAAAGAGCCTGGGATCCAGTAAGCACTGCATAAATGTGTGCTCTTCTTATTGAATCTATTAGTAATGTCACCTGGACAGAAAATTAACCAACTCTATCTGGAAGCTTCCCGACTCCATTATTCTTCCATCCAGCCTCTGCTTAAGTCTGGGTGTGTCTACACATATGCATATGTATGTATACACACACATACACACACACACACATTTTTTTCTGAGTTTCAGACATAATTGTACGTCAACCCAACTTTAGGATCCAGTGCCTAAAAATAGGATCAACTACTTAGCCACAGTAATATAATCACACCCAGGAAAATGTATAATAATTCCATAATATAATCTATCAAAATATCTAAATTTCTATATCCACATTTTATCCATAATAATAATTGATATCCTGAACTAATTTAACACATATAATTATATAATATATAAAAATATATCTGTAATAATTTATATTCAAAATATTCATATTTCAGTGTCCCTAATTACACCAAGAAGTTTTTTTATGGCCCTTATTTTCCAAACAGGATTCAGTCAAGACTGATGCATTGTATTTGGGACTTAATGTCTCTGATAACTGCAAAAGGCTCCTCCAAAGTAAAATTTTTAAATACACCTTCCTAAGTCGAACTCCTGATGTGGAGAAATTAGGGGACCCCTGGCTCAGATCTCTTTCTGTCTACTTCTGCTGCTCTTTATGCAGCTCAGAGGAACATCTGTTGTGGTTTCTAATGGGTGTATTTCCATTAAATGAAACCTCAATTGAAAACAGTAACCTCAGGAGACCAGTCCCTACCCGTCTCAGTGCTAATGTTACCTGGGAACTTTATAGTCCCTTGTGCCTTTATTATTTCTGTTTTCTTTTTTTTTCAACTGTTATTTTGGAGGCCCTTGTTCCCTCTTCCTTTGCCCTGTCCCCCCTTCCATCAGCCTGGCACCTCGCATCTCAAAGATGAGAACTGAAATCTGGTACGTTGGCCTGTCTTGTGTTCCGGCACTGGGGGTCGACTTCTTCCAAACCACCAGCCAACGAGACAGGGAGAGACATTATTTTTACTTCCAGGTTATTCTAAACTGTACGATGAAGCTATCTGATGGCTCTGTAGACTTCTCTTTAATTGGACTGGTATCAGTGTAAGTCCTGGGTTCTCCAAATTCTTCTGAGCCATTTTAAACGTAAAGTTAGCATTTCCTCTTCCTGCTGAGAATGTCCAGGAGCTAACTGGACTGAGACTTCCCAGAGGAAAGAGGGTTTGGTTTGCTCCTTCCCAGAGGGTCACAGTGCTATCTATTGACACATTCCACAGCCTCATAAAAGCTGTCAGAGACTGCCCAAGAGAAACACCCGTTAAGTATCATGGTTCTTGATTTTTACAGCTACTAATAACTTTTCCCTTTGAGTTGGCTCAGAGCTTTGTACATAGTTCAAATAAACAAACAAACCAACAAACCTTATTTCTGTCTTGTCTACAAGTTTGCTGTGGGATCTCAGGGAAGTCACTTAACCTTTCTGATCGATAGCTTCTTTTTTGTTAGGACAAAAAAAAAATAGTATGGGCAGAGAAATCACTAGAGAATAAGGCTCTATGATAACAGTTGAACGGACCTAAAAAGGATTTAATTCGTGACTTCAAATTTTGACCACTTACAGTTACTTCTAATGAGTGAGTTTTCAAACACTGAATTTCCGAAACAAAGTCACTTATCTAACCATATAAAACTTTCCTTAAGGATCAAAGATCACACAAAGAGCTTCAGGGTTTTTTTTTGTTTTTGTTTTTGTTTTGTTTTGTTTTGTTTTTCTGTTTTTTCTTTTACAGGAAGCAAGCTGAGGTAAAATAGGAAGAATTTGAAAGGGAAAGAAATTTCTCTTTTAAATGCCCTGGAATCAATCATCTTTGTGTGGTCAAAGCAAATGTTCTAATGTAAGTTTTATTGCATCAAGTATATCAATAACACTTAAGCTCTGATCCAAAAGTTCTCCATCATTTTCCCTTAGGGACCTTGAGAACAAGATGAATTTATCTAGGTTTTGCCCAATAAAAATATTACCAGCTAAAATGTTTTAGTCCTCGGTTTCTAACATTGCAGAGCCTCTGTCTTGGCTGAATATTCAATTATACCCCGCATTCTTCATAGCTCCTTGGCAAATACTTTCCCACTGTTCTTTTGCAGCAAAATGTGCTTCACCCTGTTTTATAGAGTTCTGCCACCCTCCTGTTGTGTTCTGAGATTGACAGCAAAATAGCCCAGTGTTCTGGATGATTCTGAGCGTGTCACCAGGTGGTGGATCTACTCCAGCCTTACCCTCCTCACCCCTCTTGACATTCCTCACCCCGTTCCCCAACCTCAGCAGCTCTTTCTGCCATTTGAGAAAAGCTGGGAAGATCTAAACAGACTCTCAGGGTCTGGAAGGTTTAAAAACACGCACAGGGCCTATTTCCTAAATAGAGAACTTGAAACCTTAAGTTCTAAGTGACTGGGCTACTTCCCTCTATTTTCAAAAGCAAAAGACAATATTTTATCTTAAAATTAAAGTTGACATAAATAACAGTGTTTAGAGAAAACTCTGTGCAAACGTCTAAAGCCAAAGGGACAGCCTGGGTCCTCGCTAAGGCCTGAGAGAGAACTAGGGGAAAGTCAGAGATTTCCTGTCTTTGTAATGAGTTTACTAATTAAATCTTAATTGTAAATCAAGCTGAGCAAAATTTAAATGAAGCGCTGGTGCCAGCAGCCAGGTTATTATGGTAGAATTGTTTATAAGGACGGGAAAGTGACTTTCTAAACATCAGATTCCTGTGCGTCAGCCAAGATTTAGAGGAAGTCTCCATGTGGGGAAGCACAGAAAGTAGCAGGATGAGTGACTTGGGCCTTGAGATAATTAAAGGACTCTGACATGTCCCATGTCCTCTGCCTTCAGTCATGGCCAGAGGCTGCGATCTTTTTGTTTTAATGGACTGTAACAGCCACGTGTGCAGGAACCGGTGGGTTTTCCATTTTATGCCAAACAGTCCAGCCATGTCAGCAGCGACAGAATGGGGATAGAAATGGAAATTCTTGTACTTTGTCAACCCCAACCGCTCTCTTGAAAAATAAGCCTTGCAAATATACAGAAGTCCAAGTACACAAGCGCAACAAAGCCGACATAATAGGAGAATGGGGAAAAAAAAAAAGAAAAGAAAAAGTTTTTTTATTTCCTCCTGGTGCTATTCAGGGGATTTAAAAAACAGGCTATAAAATAAATAAAAACAAAGTCCCGTGGCTATCTACATGGTTTAGGATAATTTATTTATTATAAGATGCGGGGAGTGAAGGATCCAAAGGCTCCTATTTTTGCTTTGTTGGTTTACATTCACTAATTTAAATAACTTGCCTTACAGATTTTCATTTTAGAGGCACTTATTAATAGCCAACTTTTTTTCTCTAGCCTCCCTATATACATGTTTTGCCATCAAAATGCTCCATTTCCCTCACTGACCATTGAAAATGTGTCTATGTACTGAGTTCCCTAGAAAGTACCCTCATGAGCTAGTGACATGTCACAGATTGGGAACTATGTGGGAAATATTCTGTCCAAATCCTAAAAGCAATTTGGTTCATAGAAGTGATGGCTGATACCCATGGTCCAAAGGTTTGGAGGTTGGTAGCCATGTTCATTAACATAATTCCATCCTTTATTCTTCCCTGCTCTCCAAGGAAACCACTCACAGGAAGGATGGGAAAGATCCTCTATCAGGTAAGAGGTTGAAATGAAAGAGGCAATGCAATTTTATAATATATATAATATAGTATGTAATTATCATATAATTTATTCCACTCATCTATGCAACATCTAAAACACAAAATGACCTTCTTATTCCACCAAAAATTTTTTTTTGATTTTTCTGCTAGGCCTCCCCTTGGATCAGAGTAAGAGAAGTTGTCTTCAGAACAAATCATGGGACTAGACTCCCTCCCCTTGGCCAAGTGCCATAATCCCTACTCTTGGGTCTCAGCATCAGATGTAGCTGGCTTACAGGAAGTCATAATTCCAACAGGAGCCACATTAAACATGAATGCTACATGTCTCCACTCTTCACAAGGCTATTAAAGGGCTTAAAAGAAGGCACTGGGAGTATATAATTTATTATTAGTGTTATTGTCATTTTGACCTTTTAATCCAAGAGGAAAGAACCCAAGGAGAGCATCCCCTGGAGGGCTGTATAAAACAAGCTTCTTCCATCTCTAATTTCTTTGAGTCACTTTCTCAATTATCCCCAAAGAGAATTTTAAACTGTCTACTATTTATTTACTCAGTAAACTTAAATTGTTTTTATGGACCTTTTCCAAAACTCCCAGTTGTTGTTCCTTTGTTTTGTTTTTAATAGGAGCCAGAGCCCAACGGGAGATTTACATAATAAAACCTCATTTCATCTTCGAAATCTTTTGAGGCAATTTTGAACTATGGTACAGCTCGTATCTCAGAAACACAACTTCTTCTTAGCTTTGCCATCTCCCAGGTAAATGCTATGCTAATGGCAAGGTAAGAATTGGGATGTTTTCAGACTGACTGCCGCTGGGTGCTCTAACCATCAGTGGTTCCTGAAGAAGAGCTGCCTTGGCCCCTTTGGCTTCTAGGATGTTCTTCAAGAGAGAAAAAGCATAAATCATTTTAAGTTTTGTCACAGGGTCAGAACTTTGGAGTCACCTGATGTGGCTTTTGTCTGGAAGCTGTTGAATGTACTTCCGTGTTTGTTCTTTTAAACTGTTGTCCGGCAGAATCTATTCTTGAGCCTTGCCACCATTACCAAGGCCAAGCCAAGAACCAAGCTGGCCTCCCGATGCCTTTCTAGGGAATCAGCCAATTCTAGGAACCCTCAGAGCCATAGATTACTAGAAGGACTAGAGTGAGCTTCGTCTCCTACATTTTGAAAAAGATAAAAGAAGGATTTGACTGGCCCAGAGTCCAACTGCACCCTAACACTATAATCCTACCCAGAAGCTGGGTCTTGGTATCACCCCACCAAAGGCCTCGTCCTTAGGCTTTGCTGATGGTCTAGCTTTCGTAGGCTAGAGACAACTTCACAGGACTCACTGGTGTTATGATAGGCATCAGGAAGCCTTCTTTTATTGAAAATGTATTTAGTGTGGGACAGAATCCAATTTCCTACAACATGTAAGTTACCTACGCTGAAGTACTTGTACGTATAAACTTATAAGGCCTTCCTTAACCTTTGGGTTAACACAGACGTTGGTGCATGTTAAGAGAATTTAAATATTATTTACTTTAATGCCTTAATTTTACAGGTTAAAAAAAAAGAGAGCGAAAACAGAAGAAATAGCCGGTATATGGCAGAGACATTTTGACACTTCCTCCACAATTCCTTACACGATTATATTCAGAGAGCCCAGAAATTAGGAAGAAGCCATATACACGTTTTACTTCAATGGCTTAGTCCCAGGGTCAACTGGTGAATGGGGATGGCATGATAATATTTGACATCCGGTTTCGGGGGGACTTTGTTTCATTAAAAATTGATTTTTTTTTTCCCAATTTGACTTCCATTTTAGGGGCGCCTGGGTGGCTCAGTCGTTAAGCGTCTGCCTTCCGCTCAGGTCATGATCCCAGGGTCCTGGGATCGAGCCCCACATCGGGCTCCCTGCTCCCTGGGAAGCCTGCTTCTCCCTCTCCCACTCCCCCTGCTTGTGTTCCTGCTCTCATTATCTCTCTGTCAAATAAATAGATAAAATCTTTAAAAAAAAAAAAAAAAGACTTCCATTTTACCTTAGAAATAGATTGCAGGGTTGTGAAGTGATCATCTAAGCTGTCCTGAAATGCACTATTAGTCTGGGAGAAGCGAGATGGTAAGCAAATTCCAGCTTAGCGGCCACAAGTCAGAGAAGTTCCAGTGACAAGTTTCACAGTCGAGTGTAACCCTCCGGGGCCGATGGCCATAAGCCCCATGATGTTGCGATCAGGCCACTCTATCCCCGATGAAGCCGAAGTGTTCGGCCAGGGCCGCACCATCTAATATGATTTCAGAGAAAACCCCAAGAAGTTTTAGAAAGCCCCAAACTTGTTTTCTCTCTCTCTCTTTTTTCTCTCTTTCTTTCTTTCTTTCTTTCTTTCTTTCTTTCTTTCTTTCTTTCTTT